>NW_008591672.1:1597-44238 GCF_000691845.1 Merops nubicus | reverse complement strand
GTTCAGCAGCACCATCCTGATTTACAACCCTTCAGTATCTTATCCATGATCCCACATCAATACATTAGAGAAACACCAAAAAAAAATTAAAACCAAACAAATCAACCCCACATTCCCATTAAGATAAAAATGTGAAATTAATATAAAATGGAGATACTGCTGTCACTTCAAGGAGTGAGGATTAAAGGACTCCATCCTCATCAGATAAGACTCTGGATTTTGTTGTCTAGCACTCTTATTTTAATCCATTTTCCAATTCTATATGAAATGAATTATGGCTAGATCTGCATAGTGTTTAAGGCCATAAATCTAACCTACAGTGTATTTGAATTTAAAATATACACGGCCACATACCTTTCATGCCTGAAAAAAAAATGGAAGCAAAATCTCACGAGGAGCACAGCAATTACCTATTTCAGTCAACGTGCGAAGATTAGTCAAATAAATGAGCTAACAGGCCCACCAGATGGAAAAATCAAACTGAAAGCCTACTTCTGAATATATGCATTATATCACCCTTAGCCAAAATGGCTTTAATTATTCTTAAATAAAGCAGTGGTATGAGGAATAGGAAAGCCTTATAGCCCTTTTCTCTCATAATGGAGAAAGAGATGAAATATAATCATTACAATTTTTATTGCCTTTAGATAGATGGATAGTCTTCCAGGTCATGACAATCCTTCTTGGCTTTTTATATAATGTATTTAGACTGAGAATATAAAGACATTTTTTTAAGTGCTTGTGAATTTTGTCACTCATCCATTATCTGCTAGGTATGGAAATAGTGTTGAGCCCATTTTATAGGTGGGGATAAACACCAGTGCATCAGTGACAAGGAATGACTGCTGGCTGAGCCCTCACTGCCAGTTCCCTGCCCAGACTATCAGGCCACTCAGAGAAGGCAGAAATGTAGGGCAGGATACATTTTACCTAGGTTGAGTTGTCTTAAAACTTCAAGTCTAGACATAGCTGATCATGTAGATTTTTTTTCCTGGATGAATCATCTCAGTTCGCCCTACATATTTTAGGATAAGATGAATCACCTGAAAGCATCTGGCTGCTGGTTGCCTCATTTTTAGGTATCTCAAATCCAATGCAGAAAAGTACAATCATTTCTAACTACTAAATAGTTAATAAACTTTATAATGAATCTATCTAGGGCTAGTAACTGTTTTATCTAACAATCTTTGACAATGATTACAAAAATGCTCAATTCTTAATTTTCATAACCTCAATGATTTCTCCTGACAGAAAACAAACAAAAGAGCCTTTACTTTTCAACTGAACATGCTTGAAGAAACTATTACTTTGTCAGCCACACTACATAACTGAAATAAAGTCAGTCAAGGTTGTGAGGAAAAGAATATAAACACATAATCAAACTTTGCAGCAAACATGCCTTTTTTAATAGTTCTAGTGTTTTGCATATGATTTAGGAGTGACTGAATTTACATTTCTGGATACGTACTGTGGTTTTTTTTTGTGTACTGCTCTGTTTCCTCTCTAGTCATGTGCTAGATGGGTTTCTTCTTGAATACCTGCTGTTGGAAGAAACAGTGTTGCCTGAAACAACAGAGAGCTCCTGAGTCAACCCCACTTCGGTGCTACAGCTGGACACAAATCTCTGCTGCCCATATAAACCTGTGCCTGTTGCTCACTCTACTTTTGGCATCCAGTACCAATGAAGATGGTGGAGCTTAGTACAGAACTAGCTGTAGAAATTAATTGCTTTAGGATGACAGAGAGTTACCCATCTCAGGAAAACTCCTCAGTGAATTCCCATGTGAGAGCTAAAACCCTTCCAACCCACCAGGTTAAAAATAATACATTTATTTTCGGAAAAAAATGTAATTCTGAGGGGGTTTGTATAGCCTCTGCTTTTTACTCTTTAAGGTTGCACTGGTGTTGAGTTTTTGGAAGACTTCTCCATAACTGAGAAACTTCTCTGTGCCCAGCTCCAGACGCAGAAGCCTTAAAACCATCAGTCAAGGCGAGACTCAGCCCTGTAAGATTCAGCAATGCTGCTTGTAATGTGGTATCCCAAAAAGCCTGTGAAACCCAAGAGGTCCACCTGAGCAGAACTGCAGACACGCAAAAAGCATCTCCGCTCCCACAGTGACAAGTGCCTTAGAGGTATCGAAAGGCTCTTAGAACAGCAATTCAGCATGCAAAGTGCCTCAAATTCAAACTGAGGAGTCTCTTTCATGACTGATTTCACTCTTAGAGGTAATTCCCAGGGTAAAAATTTCTCCCTGTTTCATGCCAAACTTCTACCAACAGGTTTTAAGGAGATTCTGTATAGTCTGGGGATTTTTCTTCAAGTGTTTTAAAGCCTACGTGAAGAAAATTATGGTGACTAAAACTGAAAGCCTGGGCATTCTGCACTGTGTGTTACTGCTTTGCCATAGAAAACTTCAGGGTTAGTCACTGGGAAATGATGACTTCCTGCCCATGAATTTGCAGGTATCTACCATGCTCCTGTTGTAGAACACTACACCATTAGTTCTTCGATTTCATAGGCAGAAAGAACAGAAGTGGGGTTTTTTCTTAAATCTATTTCTCTAAAAATATCTTTTAAAACCTCCCAGCAGAAATGGACTTGGTGGATGGGCAGAGATCACAGAAGGACATCTCCTCTAGTCCCAAGGTGTAGTGTCTCTGCTTTGAGCAGTCAGCTCTTACATGGTTCAGCTGCAAAGCAAAGCTTCTGCATGTGACCTGATGTGACACTAACATTCTCCAGCCTACCAGCATACTGGCAGAAAAAGAGCAAAGCTCTGGGAGTTACCTCCATTGAGCAGTATGGACAATAGCACCAAATTATTGCATTGCTGATGGCATTAATGAAATCACTCCCTTCCCAGATGTAAAGGCAGAGCCAATGGTTTTGGGTGAGCCTGCATATAGCTGTACTTCTTTCCACCAACTTCTAACCTTATAATATCTCCTCTATATAAATAGCTGACAAAAATACAGAAGCTCTTGGATCTTCCTCTACTTAAGCACTGAAATCTCGGAAAAAGATTATATTACATTTTACCTTACAATGAACTACTTCCCTCTCAGCATGTTCATTCCAGCGCCAGGTTTGTGAACTCTGCCACGGCAGTTAGAAAAACTGGCAACAAGCAGAGCTTACTGCTATGGAAGTTATGTATCTAAAAAAACAGCAAGGAGAGGGTTATAAATTCAAAAATACTGTAACACAGGTACTACTAAGATATGTATGTGAATAAAGGGTGGTAAAATTGAAGGCATTTTCCCTATTCCGGGTGATGAGATTATTTGGGAACTTCTGAATTGGATGGATGGCTCTGAGTACACTGGGGAAGAAGGAAATAATACACATTTTTGTGGCTACAAACATGAAACCAAAAAAACTAAACTGTCTGGCTTTATATTGCTAAAACATAGCGTTGTAGAAACACTGCTGAAGTTTTGTTGGTACAGACCACAGGAATAATCTTGTCTCTTTCTCAATTCCTTTATCTCATGATTTATTTTCCCTTTCTGCTTTTCCTCCTTTTTCCTTTTGTATCCCTCCTTCTGTTCCCCACAGCATTCCATTTCTTTCTCTCTCAGGTAGAGCAAGGTCAGTTAGCAAGGAAATCCTGATGCAGTCATGATGTTTTCCTCTCACCCTTTATTACTCACTAAGGCTATAAAATCATAATGAATGTTATCATTATTACTAAATATTTCTGCACAGATTAGATTTCAATGGCCTAATCTTCCCCTTCTGTTTAGTTAAAAAAACCCTAAACTTGCTTTTTCAGTACAGCACACGGAGGGTACAAGAACATCTACAGCTGATCTCTGGACACAGTCTTTCTGTGCACAGCTCAGGCTGTGGTGGTGGCACCCTGTGAGGAGGCACCACTACCTCAGCAGTGTAGGGTGTTTGTGGGGTACACTGGTGGAGCAGCCCGCTCTTCTGTGTCTTATCAGCACTGTCCCCTCTGGTGGGACACTGGCCACTGAGGTGGGGAGCTGCTTCTTGAAGGTCCTTGAGATGATGGGCTGCACCCCGCTGCCTCCCTGTACCTGTGGGAGGAGTGGGAACGACAGCTTTGCTGCTGCACTCAGCAAGAAGGCTGCGATGTCCCCACCGCAGGATGCAGACAGACATGGAGCTACCACATCTGTCTGGGGTATTTGGCAAATAATCCAGACCTAAATAACCCATACATTAAGGGGATCTGTAGGTGGAAAGGATTTTGAAACTCAATTCTAGGCCTGAAAAAGCAGGGCCTCTGCGTTCGCTCCCTCTGTAAAGCTGTAGCCACACTAAGGCTGGTGAGATAAAGGAAAAGAGATGCACATACTGTGTCTACTGCTTCCCTCTTGGCACTCTCCTCCTGCTTCCATACTCATTTCCATCTGTGCAAAGTGCATGAAACAAATTAACCCCTTGATAGCCGGACGTTCAACAGCAGGATTTGAATCATTCTTGGTTCCTGGTTCTCCTTAGGTACATAAAAGCTGAGTCTACACTTCAGGAGGCAGCTGAATTGCAGCCTTTGTCTGCTGGACATGGGGGAAACAAAGCCTGGCTGTGGGCATATGCCAGCCCATGCTGGGTAAGTGCTGCCATTGGCTGCCTAACAAAGCATTGACATTCCTACTAAGCATACAGAGCAAATTTTCAATGGCATAATTGGGCTGTATGTAGTAAAATAAATGAGTCCACATTTCCTAAAGTCGGGAAAGTCTACAATCAAAATGCACAACAGAAATCCCACAGACTTGGATTTCCTAGCCTGGGCAAAGAGCAGAGAGGGGAAAATTTTCAGGGCATCCTTGAATGCTGAGTTTCAGAGCATCCTCAGCTGCAGGACCCACTGCCTCTGGAAAGGCACCTCAGTGGGTGAGAAGGATGGTCAGCACTGCACCCAGGGGTGCTTGAGAAGGACATGCCGGGGAGGCAGACGATGTTGAATATAGCAGCTCTACGCAAAATAGTCTCCTGTGTGTCTTGCTTCCATTGGGCATATATATATCTCACTGTCACAGAGCAGTGAGTGGCACTGAACGTACAGAACGTGGCAAGACAGTAGCAGAGGAGCTTTACTATAGATCTTTCAAAGAAAGGAAGAAAATAAGTTGCCGTCTGCTATGTGAAAAGGTCTTCCAGCAAAACTTTTCCAGCTACAGTGAGATAGCTACCTGTTTACAGATAGGACACCAGGGAGATATTCCATGTACAGGTACTTCCACAGTCCATTTGGACAAGAACTGCTATTTATCTCTGCAAGTAGCATAACAACTACTAAATGGTAGTTTAAATGGTTAGAGGGCCAAACAATTATAAACAAATCAATAACAACCATATTTCTTTCAGTTCCCGGTATCACCCACTAAGGACTGCTGTAAAACAGGGACCAAGCAAGCCCAAAATTCTTCCTTAAATCTGAACATAATAATGATAATTAATAAACAGCTATATTGAATGGAAATATGTACACCTCCCTCAGAAAATCTACAAAAAGACAAGGCAAGTGCTTTAGAGAGCTCACCACTTTTCCATGTAGCAATCACCAAACACTTCTCTGAAAAATTATTATGCAAACTGATGCTTAATGGACTAATTAAATAGTCATATGTCAGAGACAGACTCATAGAAGAGCCCTGTATGGGTACCCAGCACCTCGGCAAGTGCACCAAGTCCTGCCTGCTCAGCTGGTGCTGGGCCCTGCAGACCATCTGTGACCATGTGCCTTCCTGAGACCACTTTGCGAGTAACCAAGCTGGTTAGAAAGAGCCAGAGATGTTTCATGGCAAAAGGTCACCGTCCTCCTCAGTGCAGGAGGGAGACGGGTGCAGAGGGCATGGGGAAGGACATCATGTGAAGGAGAATGCAAAGCACGGCAGATGTCCTGCTAGGACAACACCACAGTGTTCCTGCTACGTCCTGGCAAAGAGGAACACAAGCACAAACTGGGCTTGTGCATTCCATGAAATTGGTTCTGTGTACCAAGAGGATTTTGGTTGCTGTGAGGCAAATGGAAGGTGCTTTTGGCCACGCTGACATGTCTGGTACTGCCTGCGTTCAGAAGCATGCATGGGGCAAGAACAAAATTCACTACTGTGTACTAAGTTGTCTGAGAAAAAATTAATTCAGCACAGAGCTATCCAAACTACAGGAAAACAAGGAGTGGATGGCTTACCTTTCCACTCTGCTCTTTCCTTTCTCCTAGAAGAGAGCTGCTCACACTGTTGGTCATGAGCCTGGAGAACTCAAAGGAAGGTGAGGGGACGACAAGTGTCAGAGAGCAGCAACAACCACGAGAAACACCTTTTTCAGAGAAGAGGGGTGGGCAGGGAACAGGTACAGAGAGCCTTTACCTTCAGCAGGGCACTGCCCACCTCCCTTAGTCACTGGCAGCAGCTCTGTTCTCCAGGCTCGGTGGAGGCACAGGCACCTCCAGCCAGTGACCACAGCTCACCTTTGCTCTCCTCTCGCCCAGGAGCCCACCTGCTTCTGCATGGCTTCCAGGGTGGCATAGAAACAGGTAAGCCAAAAGGGAGTCCTACTTTCAGAAAATCTGAGCAACTCTTTACTAGGCCAGCTAGCTCATCCTACTAGAGTGACTGCATCACTTAAATATCTGGTTTGCTAAACTCTTTAATTGGGCAAGTGTTTTCTGTTTAAATTTGCATGTCTCCATAGATTATTTTCCTTCCAGTAGTCCACGCCTTTTAAAAATCTTTCTCCCAGCCCTGTTTTGTATGGTTCTAACGTCAATCCACATCAAAGTCCACAGGAATTCTACACATGTGAATCCAAGTTTAAGCAAGGAAAAAAAAGGGCTCAGATTTTTATTACGTGAATTTTATTGGAACACTCCCTTCATGTCCCTACATACAGAACAGCATCTGGATTTAGTTACAGCTGCATTTACTCCCACACATCTGTTCCCTTACTGTTACAGTTACCTTTTCTTGGGGGATTTAAGAAACTACCTAAAAAAAAGGGCCTTCACCTTTAGGTCCACGATGATGAAGATCAAAAAGCCTTTAGTATTCCTGCACTGTTACACAAATTATGCTTTGAAGCTGTTTAAAAATTGCTTTTCTGACTTGAATGCTGCCTTTGGACCACTGGGTTTCTAACACCAGCATGCAGCAGGGCTAGTGCCCTTCCTCTCCATGTAGATGTATAGCTTTTGCTTATAGCACACAACCTGCATCTATGTGGTGTTTCACTGGAAGGGACATACAGCAAGGTATAGTGGAACTCCCTAGCAACAAACATAGAAACAGAAAAAGAAATGTTGGATGCACGGGGTTCAATTGATCACACAAGCTGCTGGGCTGGCTGCAGGATGGCAAGCAGTGGGAAGCCAGCCCCAAATGGGGCTGAGTCTGCCAGGGGAGGATGTCAGCGGGATTAAAAGTACCTGGCACTTAGAAACATAAGGTATTAATTCTGTAAAAAAACCTTATTTTAATAGCATGATGCAAGATATTTCCCTACTTCCCAATTACTCCTATGTGCAGACCCTCCATAGAGCTTTCAAGACCAGACCTTATTGTGGTCTCACTGAAAGATGATCACCAGCGGAAGGCGGGAGCAGAGTTTTAGTTTATTTCAGTGCTAACGAGGGTGGGCACTAACTGCATATGCTGATGAACCTCGACAGGGGAAGGCAGACAAGGATGCCAGGGCTGTCAGGGATGAAGCACTGCAGCAGCACACCTAAACATGTGCCATGGCAGGAGGCAACTCGGGGAAAGCGGGAGGAAAGGAGGAACCACTGAGTTACTCCAGTGACTACAAGCAATGTGGCTATTGCTGATGAACAAAAAAGCATGTTCCATTTTGGATTGCTCTCATTAGCTGGTTAAGAACAGCTAGTGTGTGTTTGGAGTTGGAGCTTGAACCGATTCAAAGATAGACACCGGCTGCATTTTCTATGCAGGAAAACACAAGCTAGGTCCCAGAAACTGTCATATTCCAGGGAGACAGTTTAAAATTATTTGGGTTTAAGCAGGGATGGATATAATTTAGAAGAACCAAACTGACGTATCAAGAAACATGTACGTGGCAGGGATAAAGGTTAAGACAAGGGGAAGCACAACTTATCTGAACTATCTCCTAACAGCTCCACTAGTGAGCTAACATTACTGGGACCTGAAATGCTTTGGGCAGACCGAGGTGCAGGCTGCAAGGCTGCCTTTGCCCTGGCCAACATGCTGACTGACTGCTATCTTGATGGCAGTGTGTGTGTGTGTCATCCTTCTGACAATATGGTAGCAGTCTTATCTGAGGCCTGTAAGTAAGGAGAAACAGCATGTTCTTCAGCTTGTAAATTAATTTAATTCCTAGAGTGCACTTACAGAATAATGCTTGAGGCTTAGGAAGGCAAAATGGAGCTAGAGATAGCATATTAGTCCCTGGAGAAACATACCAGCTGTTTCACGTCCTGATGGGGGTAGGGTGGAACACAGTTGTATATGGTCTGCACCATCCAGTTGAAAAGAGACTATTCTCCCTTTACTTTCCCATACTATTTAAAAATCATAAACATTAATAATTACAGGAAACTAGCAACTTCCCAGAGATGCATTAAGTCTAAATCCTGTGATATACCTCTGAGATGCAATGCTGAAACAGAAACAGCAGCCTTCTATTCCTGCAGAGCATCACCAAGAAATAATGTTTCTTTCTAATGAAGAAATAGGTTAAAAGGGAAATGAAACTCCAGATTTTATTTCAATAGTAGTGCACCCAAGTCAGCCTGTAAATAAGCCGATCTTGCCATGTAAATTAGGCATCAGTAGAGGACTGATATAGACCTTAGGAAAAATTCAAGCCTTAAGGAAAGGGTAGATATGTGTTCCCCTTTCAAACATCAGTCTATAATCAACCATCTCAAAACTGAAGATGGTTAGGGGCTGATACCAGGCAAATTAAATTTAATAAATATGTAAAAGGTTTTCATCTCACTGAAGGGACAGGGTTGGCCCCAAAGCTGAGATCCAATGCTCCTGAACTTTGTGGCGGTCTAAATTTATATCTAGAGGTTGTTACTAGCCCATATATTTTTAGTAGGCGATACTGAGACCCTGCATTCAGATATCTTTCACGCTGAGACACCCCAGATGCAAGCTCTTCTCTAGTTCCCAAGCCTTGGTTTCCAGAAGAAATCCCATTCCAAAAGCTTACAGTAAATTCCAGGAGGTTTGTTTTAGTGCCCTCGTTTCTGCCTTCCAATGAGCAGCAGTTCACAGAGTACTGAGTCAGAGCTCAGCTTGAATCAGTCAGGTAAGGCACAATGCAGCTGGCCACTTAAAGCACATAATTACAGCATCACTGAGCTGCTAAGAGGATGCTGGCACTGACAAAGTGGGAAAGGCTAAAAGCATCATATTAAAATGTCATAAAACATTAATTTTGCATGATTAGAGAAACCAGTAATTAGCATTTTTCTTTTAGTGCTTGACTTTTTACTCCAACCACTCTAATCCAGCTTCTTTCTACAGGAATTATTGCCAGGAAAGCTAAATTTCGCATTTGTTTCATGTTCACTTTAAAACCTGCTTTGTAGTCTGCCAGCTAGATAGGTCTCATAGGCAGTATTTGAAAATAAGTGAGGGGTTTTTTTCCTCATAGTCAAATTACATTCATAGTTAAGTTTCAATTCCTAAACACTGAATTGTAGGAATATGTCCATATATATGTTTCTTCTCTATTAGTCTAGACTTACATTGCCAAGGGTGAAGCTTTGTGTAAAATACTGCATATATCTTGCATATGTAAACGGAGTGCATATGTCAAGCCGGATTAAGCAAAAAAAAAAACAAAAGTAGAGCCATATCTAAACTTCCTAAGAATAATACGATGTTGATTAAATTGTTAGAAAGTTAAATAAACATGTGATTTTTTTTTTTTTAACTGTCATTTGACCGCCTCAGACTTTCACTAGCCTTAGCTGCCTCTTAAGGTGAGGAGCAGTAACAGCCCATTGCTAGAAGGCATGTGGAGTTTAGCAGGCCGTGCTCTGCCAGACCTTCCTGAGAGACACTGGGGAAGTCACTGAAGCAGGGGGCATCTCCATCAAACTAACCGGCTTGTTGTCAGAGTGAACAGAGAACAGAGCAGGCGACTTCTGCAGCAGAAGGGCAAGCTAATGTGTGCTTCAGTGGGTGAGGCAAGCAGCCACATTGCTCTAGCAGAGCCACGCATGGCTAGAAAACCTGGGTCATGAAGCACTGAGAAACAAGTCACTGCAGGGCTCTGGCCATACACCACTGCTGCTACCAGGGTCAAGAGAAAAAGACAAAAGCCATCAGGTATGCCCAAATCTGGTGTCTGCTTCTGGCCATCAGAGGGTCACTACTTGGTGCAGACTGGAGTAGCACTGCCATGTTTGTGCCACAGGTGGGGAACCACCAACCTGACAGGTGGAGAGGGTATGCTTTGGAGGCTAAAGTGGTCATCCATCCCTCCCCACCTCTGAAGGTTTTTCATCGGGGTATCACTTTTATCTGGATTTAGGAGAGCTATTGCAACTCGTTCTGCAAACAATTTGCCACCTTTCACTTCCCTCAAGAAAAAACTGCAAACTCTAAAAGCTCTTAACATATGGGAGAAAGATTTCTTTGGCACTTAGGCTGAATATTTGTTCTTTTTCAGTGGCATTCTGCCCCTATTGAGCTCTTGCAATCAGCCCTCACTACACCAGTCCTTCCTACCAAGCATCAGTCACTCTGGCCACCCATGAACTGAACGGCCTCCACACCAGTGGAAAGCCATGCAGGCACATTAGCGTGGCTCCTTTCTGCAGCCAATGTTGTCAGGTTCCCAGCAAGTACCTGACCTTAGGGATAGCCTCACACACACCCACATATTTAAATTTTGGACAGGAACTGGCTTCACCTTCAAGCTGCCCTTGTTGAGTAAGCAGGATTGTCTGTGGACTGTAAGTGGGACTGTCACCCCACTGTGAACCACGGCCACTCAGAAAAACCGCAGGCATCTTCCCTCATTCACCTCTTTTTAGCACTCCTCCACTAACCTGTTTTTGCTCTCTCCTGAACCCCTGAACAGCTATCAATGTCCTTCTGACAAAAAGTGTCAATTTTTCCAATTATAGCAAAGCTGTAGAGAAACACAATTGCATTCCTTGGCTCACTAATAATTTCAGAGCGGTAACCCCATTTTTCCTCTGTTGCATGATTTACAAGTTCATTTGTCATACATTAAACATCAAAGGCATTAACTACCTAGACACAGATACTCTTATTTCCCTAAAATGATGATTTAGATACTTCTATTTCCAGTCACCTTTCTGGTGCTACATAAATTCCTTATTATAAAAGGAATTAATAAATGCTGTTCTTCAATATGTTAACAGCAAACCTCAGTCTGCCCACACAATGCCATAGAGCTCTTTAATATTGGAGGAACTTAGAAAGGTGCTTCCATTAGTTTTACTTAGAGAAGGATCTCACCAGCATTTGAGGAAGAAAAACATGAAAATCAATACCAAGAAACACAAAAACAAACAAAGAAGACATTAAATTAAGACACATTTGAAAAGTTCCTACTCCAATGAGTACATGATGTGCAGCCAAAAACTTATTTTTATACTACAGAAACTGTTTAAGTGAGCACATCTGCAATAAGCTTCTGTAGGGACATATACCAGAGATCTCATTCATACAGCGTAGACAGATGGATCCACGTTCAGCCAGAGGGCTCTGAAGCATCACGAGCCACTCATGCCTTCTGCCCAATATCCCCTACACACAGCTATGGAAAACAGGTTCAGCCTGTCCTTCCAGCATTTTCAAGATCTCTATACATACAGCTGTGGATGTTCCTGTTGCTTCTCTGGTTCTGTTGAAATTTCCAGCACATCAGCTTCCCCCCCAGTATTTTCCTGCAGGACACAGGCAAAAGTACTTCTTTTGCCAAACCAAATCTCGAGCCTGGTCAATCTATCTAAAGGGAAGTGTCTGCCTTGCTCTCCTTTGCCACCCTCTCTCATTTTGGAAGCCCATGGCTCTCCTGTACATGGTCGGGCACACCAGATTGATACGAAGGGCCCTCTTGGTGCAAGCAGCTTTCTGGCAGCTGAAATTACTCCAGTTGAGCCAATTACAATGCCTGGGGCAAATGGCAATCCCTAGCAGATACCATCTCCTGCCTTCAGATAGATCAGCAGTGTTCTTCCTTTACTTTGGGAAGTGGTGAGATGAAGTGGCAAGGTAATGTTGGACCTCACCAGAGAAACCCAAAGAACAAAAGCTTCCCAACTGAGCATAACCAGCCCTTTTGAGTCACTCTTCTCTTTAGCTCACAGAAATGGTGAGCTCTGTAAATGTTTTCAATAGACTGCAATTCCTTTTTGTGCAATTATAAATATTTTAACATATGACATCAGTACAATATGTTTTCATTGTGTTTAGATCTCTTTAATTAGGATGGGGCCCGAGTTCTCCTTGCTGCCTTTGGTACTTGGACTTGGCAACCAAATTTGTTTTGTCTCAACTTACTGTACTTTCTTCCAGCGCAGGAGAAATGTGCACTTATTTTTTTATTTATTGTTCTTGATAATTGGCTTCATTTTCAGTAACAACTGATCTGATCATCATGGAAAAAGAAATAAAACACATAAAAAAACCATTAAGGGATATTTATCTCCAAGTTAGAAGGGTAGTGAAAATAACCAGAAGGATGAGATAAGTGGTATTTCTAATCTAAAGGATAAAATCCCCACTTAAACATCTACAGACGAAGATACAGCTTTCAAACACAACTATTTATGTCTTTTTATTTCTGGACTTTGCACTTAATACAGTGGTTAATTTATACCAAGCAAAGGCACAATTTACAGGACTGCAATAAGCCAGGAGCCCAATCCCTATATGAAAGAAGTCAACAACTCACCACCTGTTCCCTCTCCACCACATGGGCCACAGCTGCACACTGGGTCAGACCTGGAGAACATCACCGGCCACAGCCCTGGGCACCAGCTGGAGCAGGGCCGCTCCAGGGACCCACCGCCCCCTTCTCCCCAGGTGAGGACCAGAGGAGGGTCCCATCCCACCAGCACCCACTCCCCCACAGCCACGCTGAGAAGCTCTGGGATTATCCACCCCGTGGCTGGAGCCCTCGTCCAGGCCCTTAGCAATGTGAGGACCGCCAGCAGAGGTACTTTCCATGGCCCGTTGAAGTTTGCCGGCGATCACTCAGACAGCGAGCGGGCCCAGAGGCTGGGCATGCCAACAGCTCCACTGGGGCTTGGGTGAGCGCGGCGTGGCAGCAGGGGAATTTCTCTTTGGGTATGTCCAACTACCAGAATTAGTCTGCAAATTCTGCTTGCTTATTTGTGGTCCTTGAAACTGCAGTGCTACACTGCACTATTAGTCAAGGCAGACAATAAAATGACTAAATGGGTAGAAGATGGAAACAAGCTAGTTAGTGTGAAAGATTACGAATCAGTAAAGTCCATGGAGTAAGAATGCAACTCCCTTTGTCAGCCAAAATGGCAAGAACTACCTTCCTTTTCCCCCTGAGCCACCTAATAAGGCATATTAAGCAGAGCTCCATTAGCTCTTAAGAGAGAGAGAGGCTTCCTAAGTAGACTTAAATGTATTAACTAACATACCAAGATGCTTTATGAGAAATCCTGGCAACTGAATTTCAGATGCTGACAGCACATTCAAAGGGAAAAATTAAATCATAACTGGTGTGCCTTGTCTAATCCCATTCATTTCAACCAATATGAGAGCAAAACTTGTCATAGAAAAAACCAAGAACTAAATGAACAGATGCCTGGGGACTTTCTGGTTCTTTCCTTGATGTCTTGTAGGGGCATTCTGAGGTAGTTTCATCCTGTTATTCATCCAGCTGGCCAAAGAGTGCATGTATCTATGTTTGATCCTCTGTTCCTTGCCTAACCCCAGGCACACCAGCTCATGGCAAAATCCAGAAATAGCAAATGCAGCCATTTAAGCAGGACACAAGCTCTAAAGGTCTCTGTAAGACCAACAATAAGAACCAGAGAACCTAGCTTGGCCCAGCATAGCCCTGGAGCCGAGGGAACTCGCTGGGTCACCACAGTTCTACTTTTCAAAGCTGACCAACCCAAACAGGTAGGAGTCAAACCAGTAGAGCATGCCTAACCTGTCCCCAGAACGAGCTTCTCCCACATAATACAGCTGCTTTCTTTTCTCTAAACAGATAGCCATAGCCATCTCCAGGCCAGCAGTTAACACTTACCTAGGGATTGGTTTTCTCCACCTTTGGTCTGAAGGCTTTCAAGATTTCCACCACCAAGGAAAGCTGCCTAACCATCTGAATGGAGGTGAGGAAAAGAGCCCAAGTATAGAAAAAAAAGAGATGGCATGTTACAACCACATATGAACACAAAGAAAGCTAAATTCATTACCACGTACAAAGTGCCTGGAAAATCAAAGCTTACAGTGTGCTCTCATGGAGAAAGAATAACAGCACTGTGGATGTAACAAAAATACATGTTGTGGGTCTCTTTGAATTAAAAAAAATAAAATATGTGTTTTACTATACAGCATTAATTGCAAGAATAGAGTGTGTGAATGTATTGCAGTAGTAATGTGAAGGATGGGTATTTAGGTTCAAAAATCTCCAACTGTTATGCAACTTAGATTCTTTTTTTTCTTTAAGGACAAAAATCTACATAAAAAGACAGAAAATGTTTGGGAGATAAAATAAAGAGGAGGAGCAAAATGATCTTTGGTTTTGATCTTCCCTAAAGTTCTGAAAGAAACCAGGAAGGAAAGCAAAGCAAAAAGCTTCCAACAGAACTGCAGGTTATTCAGTAAGTCTTTGGGAGCATGTCTCTGATGTACCACAGGGAAGGCTCAGTCCTATTACAGACCTCCTGAGGAAGTGTTACTCTTCTAGACAAAGAACCAAGGCTCATTTTTTATAAACTCGTATTATTTTTGATTGCTTCTGGCTTGGTTTATTTGTTTCTTTAAGGCTCATCAAACCTGATTTTTTTTCTGAACCATTAAACCATTAAACAGTTCAAGTTAAAGGCAAATGGAAGCTGCTATGAAAGACCAGGCCACTGTCTTGTAGGACGGGTGAATTTACAGGACTACATTTAATCATTATTGATGAAATGTTGGTATTTTGGAAATCAATAAAATAGCCCATTGCCAAAAATGGCACTAGTACTTTATTCTTGATTTAAAAATTGCTGGCTATTGTTAAAAAAAAAAAAAAAAAAGACAATGACAAAAATAATATTTTCCAGGTTCATAAATAGAATCCAAGAAAAAAGGCAGAGTGCTAGGAGATAGACTATACTGATAAAATGTAATCCCTTTGTGTTGGAATTAACAAGGAATCAAGATTTATATTTTGGTGCTTTAGACTACATGTATCATAAATAAGCTAAAGTTAGTATATCATTGTGGCACTATCTATTGAGAAAAATTTACAAATCAGCCCCTTTATTAGGATTACTGTTTGTCCTGGTTTGGGGTAGAACAGAACTAGTTCTGTTCAATGACTTTACTTTTCAGTTAAAGCTTCTTCTAACTAACTGCACTGTCTGAAGTTAGCAGCATATTTTCACAGACTGTCTGCTTCTAGCAGTGATAACACTCCACATTTAGAGTTACTGCCAGGGATTGGTGTGCAGAGCAAGGTCACTGCCAAGCTTGTGTACCACATGGAGGGGGCAGAAAGTAAAGCTGCACCTGCAAGGACAAGATAAGTGACCCTAAGATTCCCCAGTGGGGTATTCCATCCCATATCCCTCATATCCAGTATAAAGCTGAAGGATCACTCCTGTCTTCTTCCTGGCTTTTGCTGCTCCTGCAGTGCCCGTCACCCGAGGAGGGCTCCATCCATCCTGCCTGTGATCCCGAGCCCTGTGCTCCTGAACCGAGTTCCAGAACCCAGCTCCTGTGCCCAGCTGCTGTCTGTGGCTGAGTCCAGCCTGGGACTTCTCCCCAGGGGCTGCTCCCCGGCCAGGGGTGAGGGTGACTTGTTGCCATCAGGGGCAGTTGAGTTTGGGACTAACTTTGCATATATTGGTACGTATTCTATTTTACTATCATTATTACTATTGATATTACTAGTAGTATTAAAGCTGTTTTATTTTCTTCTCTACTCAGTAAGTCTCTCTCTCCCTTATTCCCTTTCTCTTTCACATTCGGGGGAGGGAGTTAATAGAGAACATCTGTTACAGGAAGGGAGGGTTAACAGAGAGCGTCTGTTACAGGCCTGGGGGCTGCCCTGACCCCAAACCGTGACACTGTAACTACAATCAAATCCAAACTCTGGGCTTTTTTTATGATCCAGTAAGAGATGAACAGCTTTTGGTTGGGGATTTTTTTTTTAAGTATAAAAACCAATTACTGGTCTTGACTGAAGCTGAATTCAATTCCTTTTTGATGCTCTGCAGTGCACTTCTGAGTAGCTTTTGCAAGCTATGACAAGCGTACAGCATTTGCAGTCCCTCCAACAAAACAAAACATATTTGTAAGCTCATTACTGCTAGAATAATGGCATGGACATGACTCCCACAGTTTATTCTTGCAGTGATGATGAATAAAATTTACAGTATGAGCAAGTGGAAAATCACAGTGACTGATTTCTGATTTATTTAATAAGTTTGTTGTTTTGGTTTGGTTTTTTGTTTGTTTTGTTTTTTACAAGTAGGTGTGGATTCATTGCATCAGGATGCTTTTCATCATCTCCACCTTCTTGCAGGAAGGCTGGCAGGTCCCAAAGGTGAGCTGTCCCAGAGGGCAGCATGCATCTTACATAAACCCATACCCCTGCTAAAGAGGCCTTCAGACTGGGTTTAAAGGATTTAAAGACACTTCACATTTCTTTTATGCTTGCAAGGATCACTGATGCATCATTTGCCATGTTCACCCTTGCTCTTCACCAAGGCACTGGCTGCCTGTGGTTTGCCTGCTGTTTCCCCCAGAGCTCAGCCAAGCCGTGCATCATCCTGCCTGCCATTCAGAAAGAAAAGCTGTGTGCAGCCAACCCATAAAGAAGGGGAAAGATTCACAGCCTCCACGTGGACTCCACCTGGTATCCAAGACTCCACCAGGGTCAAGGCTTAAAACGCAGCAAATGCATTTGTTATGGTGCTAATGCTGTTTGCTTGCACACCACAAGCTGCTCGAGTTGGCTATTAAATGGGGAAAAAATGCACTGTGGAACTTAGTTATTACTTTAATTAGGTTTTGTTAAACAGCAAAGGGGAATAAAAAAGATATACAAGAGCAGCTTCAGACATAAACAAGGGGTGTATCCCATTCTGGACAGCCTCATGAGCTGTGTATGGCACAACATGTAGTTTTCTTCTTTTTGTTCGTTGTTTTCAGTTTAGGTTTTATCCAATTATATATCTATTGTGTGACAGGCCTGGCATGAGAGATCCCATTTACAGGAAATATTTCTGAGATCAGAGGCCCTGCAGGCTAAGTGCAAACACTGGAGCAGATGGTAACTGATCCAGTAGAGCTGTATCTAGGGGTGCTGGAAGGGGGAAAAGACTTGGAAAGTAAAGCTACTAACAAAATAAGCTCGTATTATTAAAAACTACAACCAAATCAGCCCAGCAAGTAGCTAGGGACTTCATTAGGGATGCCTCTGACCACTGCCATCGACCTGCTCATGGCAAGGAGCTGGGGTTGGGACGGAGAACAGGAAAAAGAGAATGCTTGGTTACAGAATGACCTTCTACCTGCCTGAGAGAAGGACAAAGAAGGTATTTTGCCCACTGAGTAATCACCGTTGGATTATCTTAGAAGAGAAACACGAGCTAGTGTCAACCCACCATTTCACACGGTCATTCCCAGGCTCTGCCTTTGACATAGCTGGAGGATGTTGAGACTTGCCCTGCAAGATGAGCTCCCTCCTCTTCCTAATTACACAGAGTCTGTGCCTGGTCCCCACTGATGCTCTTGGTTAAGCGGGTACCCTCAATCTGCAATGCATCTTCTGTTTACAGCAGCCCAGACTGAGGCCAGGTTGGCACTAGGAATAGCTGACCAGTGTAACTGTGGCAGCTTAATCAATCAGGTGCTGCAAATGCCATTTATCCCGGAGGAGGGTGGGATTAAGGAAGAACTAGCACCTTCTTGCAGCTAAAACCACTGCATTTATGCTGGGGTTATAGAAGTGCCATGATGAGAAACCATAGCCCTAATGAACTGTACTGCAGCAGCAAAACAATCCAACCAGACTTGCAGAAGCGACTGCCTCCCCGTATATCTAAGTAGCACCTATCACAGTGCATTTCTGACCTCATTACTATGACAGGATCTCACTCTGATGACGGTAACTTTGGTTTTAAACACATGAGGGGGAGCTTGGGAACACAAAGGTGAGATTCCAGACCAGTAAATGGGAAGAGCTGACCGAAGCCCTTGAGAAACTGGATCATTCACGATCACTATTTTAAAGGTTGGTAAAAGTTACACTTAGTAAGGCAGAGTGCAAAATATCAGCTTAAATTACTGTCCCTACATTATTTGCTGGCAAGGGACTATTATGCCCACTTATCTATGCTAATTGTACTGTTTCATCTTTAATAAGCAAGGTTTCATTAAGCTAGATGTGGTCCTTCAGCTATGCCACCTTGGGCTCTGTGGCTGCCATCCCTGATCCTGCCATCCCTCAGCCCTCTGCACCCTCCCACAGACCAAACAAGCGGTGTTTGCTCGGACTTTCCTTGTGGACGCTGCTCCCCAGGCCACAGGGGAGTCCTCTGGACTCCCTCTCAGACTGGTTGACTGCTTTTTTTTGTTCAAAGTGGGACACAGCACCAACACATAGTCTCTGTATAAAGGTTTCTTCACATCTCATGTCTCACTCCCCTCATACGACTTTTTTTTACGCTTTGGAATGCAAAAATAAGCCTTGATTTACATGAGCAATCCAATTTTACCAGGACCCTCTAACACAAACCCCCCCCTGCTGCTGCTGAGACCTGTTGAAATCAAGAGGCCTTCACATTGGTGAAGATGTCTCAAAGAAAGATTGGGATGTAACTCTGTCACAATTACTGCAGTTTGATAACATTCAGCAGCTGTGTCTTTTTGCTGTAGACATAAGTTTTATAGCTGAAACTGTTCCTTTAATTTTTTTTTTTTGTAATAATGTTTCACTATTTTTTTTGTCATTGTTGTTTCCTGGACTCCTAAATATAGCCAAGTGGAATAACTAGCACCTCTGTAAACTGTTGGTTAAATGCCATGCTGAGTTTCAGTTTGCACTCTGAAAGGCCATTTAAAACACATCAGACTTGAAGAGCTCAAAACTTAGGAAATTATTTACCTTCAACTTCTAACCATTTCTTCAGGCTTTTCTGCCTTTAATACACATTAATGCTCTTCCCACCAAATAAAAGTATGGCCTGAAAAATACCAGGTGTCAAAATAAATGGCACTTCAAAGCTTAAAAAACACAGCTGAGAAATGAAAAAATGGAAAGCTGCTGGGCTGTCACGAGGTGTTTTGTCACCAGGATGCCAAACGGCGAGTGGACCGCTTTGGGCTCCACAGGAAACCTCTGGCAAAGGCAGAGACACAAACTCACTGGCAGCAAATGAAGCCACTGCTGCACTTAACCCTACAGAGCTGAGTTCATTAATGTCATTATTTAGTATAAAGGCACACTATTTCAAAATGAAAAACATATGGAATTGAGTGTCACATTGCTGCCTGAAGGGAAGTAAGATATTCATCCATCTAGTGTCTACATGCCACAAGGTGTAAGATGACAAACGGCATGGCCATGGAGGGCAAGGCATGAACCCCTCACTCTGTCCTGAATAAAACCCCACATACTTAAGCGAAAGCTGAGGTATGGGTGTCAGTGTTGGAAAACACGGTAAGTCCTCTGTGAGCCAGAAACCTGTGCAACATCCCTTGACTCCAACGTCACGTGAAAGAATGGAAGCTCTGAAATCTGTTTGAAAATAAGACTGCCTGACGCACAAAGAGTAAAACTTGTTTATTTATTAAATTTTCTGTCAACATTTCAAAGGAATTATCCCCATTTTGCAGCAACTAAGCTGTTTGCCTAAGGTCAAAGAGTGAATTAACATTAAACTAGATTACAGAGTAATGGTTCCCATTCCTGTGGTCAACCAGTGAGCATTTGATTAGGTCATTCCAGTGCATTTAATTTAAAAAGAATGTTGAATCTAACACTCCGCTGAAGAAGTGCTCGGGTCTTCAATGAAAAGTCATGTGAAAGTGAGAGAGGGAACAATGAACAATAAAGGCTTCCTAAGTCTCACTAGCTTGTAAACCCAAAGAAGCAAAGAGCAACATGAAGTACTGTACTGAAATATTGGCATTTGTAGCAAAAAAAAGTCACATAAACACTCCTGGGCACAAATGAAGCCTGCAGGGTCTGACCATTGCTGTGCAAATCTGGACCTGGAAGTCCTTGGTGTCTGCAAAGGCATCACAGCCTGCACAGAAGGAAGGTATCATGAAGATCAGGTAGAACAAATACCACTCAAAATGTTTTAGTGTTTTTTTCAGTTTGAAAACAGAAGATGGGGTACAGGACCTGTCTGGATACACAGTGAAGACAGCATCTTGCAGAAACACCAACTGGGTTGGGCTGGAAGGGAGACTAGAGAGGTTTTAAAATATGAACTCCACTCCTCTCCCAGGTGCCAATGAAATCCGTAATACCAAAACAATTAAGATCTTTGCTTTTTTTTTTGTATTTGTATTTGTTGAAATGGCTAGACCTTCTCAGAAGAAGAGGAACATGTTTTAGCAAGGCCCAGCTATTGCTTCTGTCACAGTTGGCAAGCCAGCAAATAGCTACCCACCCAAACTAAACTGCAGCGTCTCACATATGAGCACTTGTACAAAACTTACAAAGATTTTACTGAAAATACATATTCAACATCATTTGTGACAATCCCAAACATCAAATAGCCTCCTGTGGCTGTTTGGTTATTTAAACAAAGCTTGTTCAGTTTGCCTGCCAAGCTAAATATTTCTGAAGTCACCATTCAGACAACCACTAAGTAACATAAACTGTGAAGGCAGGTCTTCAGAAGCCCCAGACCAAGCCCTGCAGCACATCCACAGAGCCCACTGGAAGAATAGAGCTTGGCTTTATGTGGGAATACTGAAGAGCAGCTTTTTCTGAATTCCTCTGTGAGTTGCCACTCTTGCTCTGCAATGAGAGTGCTTTGTTCCTCTTCAGCCAAAACCAATGCTGTAATACAGTAAAGACTGCTCAGGAGCAACATGGCTTCTTTCCAAAAAAAAAAAAAAAAAAAGACTACTGTTTCATGGACTCATTCAGGAACAGCTGCTCCTCTGTACCTGTTTCAGAATAACAAGTGAGTGGAAAAATCCTGGGAAATCTGCTGAGCTATGGACTAGTGAGATACATTAGCCACCTACATGCAGTTTGCTGGATACCAAACATGAACAGTGGAGGTCAACTAACTATCCCAGATGAGCTGTATGAAAAGCTGTTAGGAAATCAGAATGGTCACCACAAAACCTTACAGATAAAAGAGAGGAGTCTCATCTGGAAGAATCACCATGGGTTTCCCAAGGGATTTTCGTGAAGCTCTCCCTGTGGTACCACCTTCCAGCTTGGACACAACCAAATCACTGGTGATTTTCACGGCCTCTCACTCTGTGAACACACGATCCATCATGAACATGTCTTTTCACACACAAAACTGTATTCTCACTTGGAAAATAAGCTATTTATTTTGCATGTAAGTTGAGTCTTCATAAGTTAACATGCAAACAAGTACATGAAAATTAGTGTCATGTTTTCTAAATTTAATTCTAAAACTATATTGCATGAGAAACAGCAAGAAGACATACTTAACAGCTAAGCAGAATAGAAACACAGACTGCTTTGGACTGAACGAGACCTTTAAAGGTCATCTAGTCCAAACCCCCCTGCAGTGAGCAAGGACATCTTCAACTAGAGCAGGCTGCTCAGAGCCCTGTCCAAACTGACCTGGCATGGTCAGGAATTCCATACATGGAATGGGGCATCTACCACCTCTGTGGGCAACATGTTGCAGCATTTCATCACCCTCATCGTCAAAAATGTCTTCCTTATAACTAACCTCTATCTGCTCTCTTTCCGTTTAAAACCATTACCCCTTGTCACATCACAACAGGCCGTTAAAAAGATTGTCCCCACCTTTCTTATAGGCCCTCTTTAAGTACTAAAAGACTACAATAAGGTCTCACTGGAGCCTTCTCTTCTGCAGGCTGAACAACCCCAATACTCTCAGCCTTTCTTCACAGGAGAGGTGTTGCATCCTTCTAATCATTTTTGTGGCCCTTCTCTGGACCTGACCCAACAGGTCCATGTCTTCCTTGTGTGGAGGACTCCAGAGCTGGGCACGGTATTCCGGGTGGGGTCTCACCAGAGCAGAGAAGAGGGACAGAATCACTTCCCTTGCCCTGCTGGCCACACTTCTTTTGATGCAGTTCAGGATTCAGTTGGCCACCTGAGCTGCGAGCACACATTGCCAGCTCATGTCCAGCCTTGTATCCCCAGATCCACCAGTATCCCCAAGTCCTTCTCTGCAGAGCTGCTCTCATTGAAGTACAACTCATTCATTTTAAGACAACATTTTCTTTTCCCACTCTTGTGTCTCCAGAGATCCTTCTTAATTCAGGAGTGTTAGCCACATAAATGCTACTTTCCAAACTTCCCACAAAGGATTGTGAATGTGTGATAAACGTACAAGACACGCCTCCCGTAAGCTGAACTGCATTTCAGTCAAAGGAACAAGAATTACTTACTTAAAGAAACCATTCTGAATGGACAGGTAACAGTGAAAAAGAATGTCTTCATGCATCTGTGCAACGTGGTCCCTCTCCATAAAGATCCAGGGAGACTTAACTGTATGAGTAGGATGTGGGATGCCTTTCCTCTTCTCTGCTTCCTCTGGCCTGTTCACCTCTAAAACTACCAGGGCAGCTCTAGAGCACTGCTGGTAATTTCACCAACCAGTTCTACCAATCTTCTCCTCCAAACTCCCACACAGCAAAAACATCCAGCTTGCACCCACATCTTGTATGCCAGTATGGAAGAAAGCTTGAGAGTTACTGCTACACCCACAGCTGCCTGCCACGAATCTGAAGAGCACAGTCAGCTTAATTGTTCTTTGAAGACAGACCATCCTTTTCCTGTGGCCTAATTTAGACTCAACATTAAAAGCATATAAAGCTAAACATGGAAAATCAGTCATAATTGACCTTGTCATTTTTCATGAAACAATCTCAAATTTTATTTTGATTTTTCTCATACAGACGGTTTCCTACCTCAAATGGAAAACACTACAGCAACAACCTACCCGGTTATGAGCTCCATCACCTCTGACCTGGAGCAAGTAGGACACAACTCGAGGTGAAAAAAGATGGCTTCAGATCTGACTCAAAAGTGTACCAAGGTCAAGTAAGAGTCTGCTGGGACTGGAATCACGCCCACAAGGACTGCGGAGCGTCTGAGCCAAGAGCAGGACGTGGCAGGAGGGCAGAGGCAATAGCAGGAGGCCGATAAACGCTGGCCTTTCCCTGAAAACCAGCCGCTGCTGGGGGTTAGGATAAGCCACTAAAATAATGCTGTTTACTGCTAGTGAGTAAGCAGTTTCAGAGCACGCTTAGTAGAAGGATTGTTACACTAGCAACATGCAAAATTTTGAAACATGAAATATCTTCAGTTTAGCAGGAGAAACTGAAGCTTGTGATGCAGTCAATAAACTGTTTGGCTCACACCTCAGGGTCCAGATTGCGTCCAGCATCCGCACAAAGACTGGCGTTCAAGGTGCTAGTAAAATGCCCCCAAGCAAGAAGTATTAATGGGTCCCTGCAAACCCTGGGAACTGTGCTATTCATTCTTCAGCACCATCTACTGGTACCATACCTAGCGTCAAATTATTTATTTGCCTGCAGGCCATGTCCAGCTGTCACTTGTCCATTCCTCCAAAAAAAATGTGGACGACACCAGGTCCAGGGTCCTTCTGTCACTAGCAGTAGCCTTTCCTACATAGTGGATACACCCCAATGACACTTCCGGGACTTACCAAACTCCTTCCTATGCTGAGACACCTAAAGCTTAGACTTGAACCAGCTCATATGATACCAGGGGTCCAGATTAAGACTGTTCCAGCTCAAGAAATGAGATTATGTAGTCCCATTATCATGTCATTCCTGACCACACCTGCAATATTGACCTATAAATATCCTTGCATGCGTGCTATCTGACAAGTGCTATCTTTCTTCCTCTTCATGCCTCTACCACCTTTTGGGCTTCAGTCACATCTGAGTAGCATCATCACACTTGAGTCACTTGGACACCCCTGCTCCACTCATTCAAGAGTGGCTTCAGGAGGACAAGAGACAACGTGCAAGGCATGGCAACATCCCCAAGGATGGCAGGCACACTTAGCACATGCAAACCTACCAGCTTTGCATGGGGGAAGGACAAACTTTCCCAGCTGAGCCTCCCAGAACTGGAAAGATGTGTCTCACCACACAGGCTCTGAGCAGCACTTGCAAAACCAGCCCCCAGAAAATACTGGTAACATGGGTTACAGCTGGTTAGGCTGCTTCAGGAATGCAAAGCAGTTGAAGGAAATGTTCTCATTAACAGGAAGAGGCTTTTTGGGGTTACATGGACAGTTCTGCAGACCAGAGTGAGTACAATGCACAGGCTCTCATCTCTGCTTCTGTATCCTCATGTGCTGTTGTTTCACTGTTTTAGCTGAATGTTGGGAAACTGTTGACAGGAGTTTCAAAGGGATGCTTCAAGTCTACACACATTGTTGAATCCAGGCCCTTGGTAGTTGTTTTATTACACAAGAGAAAGGAGGGAAAACATGAAATGAAAAATCCACTGCAAGAATTTTCCCAGGGCACAGGCACAACCATGCAAAGGGCTGAAGCCAGTCAGCCCCACACCCTGCCCACCCACCAACTCACACCATCCCTCTGCCAGCCTCCAAATGTCATGCTGTCAAATCAGTCAGCACTGTTCCAATAGTGATGACAACTACTGACATTCCACTTTAAGCCGAATTTTTAGGTCTGAACATGAAATTTAAATATATGATACATAATATAAGCAGAAGTGAATTTCACCTTCGGTAAAATTTACTCCCATTTTTTTCCTGTTTGGCTCAGTCATTTAAAGGAACTACTTCTACCTTGAACTCTAAACATTTTTGAAGGACTTATTAAAAAGCCTGACTTTACAAGCAGATTTCCTTTTATATACAACAGCACACAAATAAAAGTGGCAATTGATTAAACAGGGAACTTGGCAGTATTCACTTGACAGCACACTTTGTAAAAAACAAATTGGGCATGTGTGGTGCATGTGGGCATGTCTGTGGGTGAGAAGGGGTGGTTTCTTTCTGCAGTCTTCCTTCTCATTTAGAATCACCGTGTGCTGTTCTGGCACTTTTATTAATTTTAACATATCCAGCTAATTATGACTTTTTTAAAGTTTGTAGTGCCTCTTTAGAGAGATAAAATATTTTTAAGTAATGGATCTTAAGTTGCATTCTCAAACGTCTTGCATTTCCCCTCAAAAAAATCCTAATAACTCTGGAATATGTAACTTATTCTTTCTTGTTGCAAACAGTCCAGATTATATTTATAAGCAATAAGATGTCTGTGTTATGCAACTTCATGTATGAAGGGACCCTAGAGATCATCTAGCACAACCTCCCTGCCATGGGCAGGGACACCTCTCAACTAGACTAGGATGCTCAAGGAGGACTCAACCAACCTGGCCTTGGTCACCTTCAGGGAGGGGCATCCACAGCATCTCTGGGCAACCGAGTCCAGAGTCTCACCATCCTTGTACTGAACAACTTCTTCCCAAGATCTAGTCTAAACCTACTCTCCTTCATTTTAAAACCATTTCCCCTCGTCCTGTCACTGCACACTCTTGTGGAAAGTCCCTCTCCAGCCTTCCTGGAGGTTCCCTTCAGGTACTGGAAGACAGTTATAAAGTCCCCCTGGAGTCTTCTCCAGGCTGAACAATCCCAGTGCCCTCAGCCTTTCCTCATAGCAAAGATCCTCCAGCCCCTGGATCATCTTTGTGGCCCTCCTCTGGACTAGTTCCAACAGATCTATGTCCCTTTTATAGTGTGGACACGAGAACTGGATGCAGTATTTGAGGTGGGGTCTCACAAGAGCAGAATAAAAGGGGACAATCACCTCCCTTGATCTGCTGGCCACACCCTTCTTGATGCATTGGATGCAGTTGGCCTTCTGGGCTGCATGAGCACGCTGCTGGCTCACATTGAGCTTCTTGTCAATCAACACCCCAAAGTCCTTCTCTTCAGGGCTACTCTCAGCCAGCTCTGGACACAGTTTGTAATTGTGCCTGGGACTGGCCTGACCCAGATGCAGGACCTGGCACTGTGACTTGTTGAACCCTGTGCAGTTTGTATTGGCCCATTCTTTTGCAGTAAACAGTAAGCATGCAGTACCTTGAAATTATTAAAAGGAGTAAAATAGCTAAACGTGCCTATTTTTTGTGTGAAAGCAACCACATTTATAACAGCAAGGATGTAGTGTGAATGGGAACAGTTCTCCCATAACTGCAGGTGTTAAAGCAAAGCTGCTCTCAGTGGTGGGCACGTGTGCCAGCCATGGTTTTTGTGTCCAGCCACTGTGCACACTGAGGCTCCTGCTGATGACAGGGAGGCCAGAGCCGTCCCTCAGTGAAGCGTTTCTCACCTGTGCTACCTGTGCACCAAGGACTTGCTTTCAAAGAGCAATTTAATCCAAAAAATAGCAGGCAGCTATTACTTAGCTCTACGCTTCCTCTGCAACACATTTTTTTTTCATATCCTTTCTGTTCATTTCTGTGGAGAGCATATACATTCAATGATGAACACATTTGTCCATATTAGATACTATTAGCTTCCCATAAGAATCTCATTAAAAAAGAAAAAGAAAGAAAATGGAACACACGAGCCAGCTTGCTTTCAGAAAATTACAAATCCATGCAAGAACATGACGACGAGATGATTTTGAATGAACCTAACACCAGCACCATCCAAACCTAGGAAATGATTCCTCTGATATTATGATCACAAAACACTAAGGTTGATTTTTTGGGTACAAATTTTGACTGTGAATCTCAGTCTATGTGGCTACCAAGAATAGTATCAGTTACCTCTGTAAACCTCTCCTGCAGCTGGAGGACCAGCACAAGTCTACTCATCACCTCATGCCAGCTGAGGCTCACTGGGAGAGGCACCACAATGCCAATGCCTTGCCCTGACCCTCGGCACTGGGGTGAATTCTGCCCACAGTGAATAACTGCAGGGGACACACTGCAAAGTGATATGCCTGACACCAGCCAGCCAGATCACACACCCAATTACTGGCTAACAGTCCAGAGTAGATGGCCTGTGTATCCTCTCCAGCATGCGATCCTGCAGCCTCCAGCAACGCTGACATCCAAGGACGATTTGCCAAGAAACTGACTGTTGCACTTGACCCTAGGGTCATACATCAAATGTTCACATGCACTGACAGATGTTTATGTTGGTCATCCTGATTTAACTCCCATTACATCATTTACCAAGCTACTGATGCTATCATAAACGATTAAAAAAGCCAGCAAAGGAGACTCGAATACAAATTTTATTCCCTCATGGTATAAGGGCATTACTTTCCAGACTGCATCTTGCTCTTAAATCAAATTGAACAACTGTACATACTGTTTAATTAATTTGAATTCCATATGAAAAAAAGATTTTTTTTTTTTTCCAGAAGACCGATTTCATTCATTGTTTGAACATTGCAGGATGAATTAAAGGTATTAAAAGGTAACAAGGGAGTCAGATTCGGATCACAAATTATTGGTAGAAAACTAAAACTGGTTTTGCACTTTAATTAAGGAGCCATTCAGGCTGGGATTCATTTCAGCTGCTTCAGTCCCTGAATATCTACCGCATTATTCTGTGCTTCCAGTCACTGCTGGTTTGTGTGTGGACTACTTTAACATACTGAAAATAACTGAAAGTTTTGAGGGAGCAGAGGAAGTCTTCAATCTAGTGTGTACATAACATGCTTGTTGCTTGCCACTGAAATTCAGCCTTATTATCAAATACAAGGTGCTAAATTTAAACCCCATGGCCACTTCCCTGCTTGCTTGTTTTTAAGTGTGGGAGGGAATAGGAAACACTTCACACATCTTTTCTGCTTCTAATACATTTTTGAGTTTTCTAGTGCAGGCTTTGCTTGGACGTGTAATCAGTGTGGAACGGCTACTATACCCTTGCTACACTGTGTAGTACTTTCCCTTCCTTGTTCTGTAGGATTTCTCATGAAAATAGGCACTTTGTGTTTTTGGCCTTAAGGACAGAACGTAATGTACTGTCTCTAGGAAAAAATAACGTTAAAAAATTATTGAAACATTTTCCCCTACTTAAAAAAAAAAAAAAAAAACAACACATGAAGTACTACTGGATTTCTTTTACATGCATGACCTCAGAGAGAGATATGTGCATTCACACATACAAATGCATTCAATTTTCAATTTAGCTATTTATAGAGCACTGTAATTTTTCCTGGCCCAAGTTTTAGTAAGCCTTCCCTGATGGGGTTCAGTT
The DNA here is from genome assembly GCF_000691845.1 of Merops nubicus. Lineage (NCBI taxonomy): Eukaryota > Metazoa > Chordata > Aves > Coraciiformes > Meropidae > Merops > Merops nubicus. Next base: position 15,616 of record NW_008591672.1, on the reverse strand, counting down.
CACACAGCTTCACAGACCTTAATTTTGCTTCAAGTTCATATCCATGGAACATTCCCTTTGCGTCTCCTCCTAGAATCTCACTTAATGTTTTGCCCATTAAAGTGACTTTACTGAACTCTTAAAAAAAAAAAAGTTGGGTTTTTTTTTTTTCCTTTCTCAAAGAGCTCTGTGTGTTTTGTCAGTTTTCCTTGCAATCTCCTAGAAGCAAAGATCATGGATGCAACAGCATCTATCTACAACGACCCTTGTTTTCCTGGTGTAACATTCAACACGCATCTATTGAGTTTTGGCAGAGAGTCACGTAAAGGTCTAACAGCCGTGCTGTTGCTCCCTTAAGTAGTAGCAAGTCAGGTTTTGGGAACAGCTGAGAGTCATGGAACCTTCCAGTCAAACTGGCAGCAGTTCTGGAAGATGGGCTTCCTTACGATGCTGTTTGCTTGCTCCATTTCCAGTGAGATGAACAACAGGACCAAAGTGCTCAGAGATCTCAAGGCGGGGAAAACTTTTTCTCACCTTTGAGTCAGTTTATTCCTCCATCCCCTCATATTTTAGCAAACTGGCTTGTCCCAGGGTGAAGGACACTCCTGGCTGATCTAGGACAGTCGGGTATGGTGGTACTTCATCTCTCCCCATCCCCTTTCCTTTTCTCTGGGCTAGGAGGCAAGGCTGAACTGCACTGCAACCCATCAAGCTCCTGTTGGGTGAATCCATGCTGACAGCTAAATGCCCGTTTGTGCAACTTCCAGCTAAGCTCTGCTTTCTTCTGGTAAGAAATCACCTCCTCACTGTGTCAAGGTGCACTGCTGGAGCACACAGGCACACAAGAACCAGAAAGAAACAGCTAGCTGCCCTATCACTCCACATGGCACAGCCTACTTCGGGCAGAGGCATACGGCCTGCATAAAGGACAGAGAGACAGAGCTCAGAAAATACAAAGCTATTAAAGCAAAAACTCATGAGGCAGATAACAGCTTGCTGCCAGACTTTTCAAAAGTTAAGTGTTGATTGTTCAGAATTTATGTCTAGATTTTTCTTAAGAATGCAATTTCCTGGCACATGGTACAAGTTGCTCTAGACCTGCATGTCAGCACAGCAGGCATCCTGTTGCAAAGGTTATTATGGAACTATTGAATGTTTTCATGCCAAATTTGTCCAAATTAAACTGAGGGGAATGGAAATACTTTCCCTGGATAGGTGGTGGTTGCATTAGGTGGGTTTGTTTATAAGGAGAATAAAAGTTACGGCTAAATATAAAAGCAGATATATCATAATATTGTCTGAGAACTTGAATAACATGTCATTCAGCCTGTGTGCTGTGGAAAGAACATGAAGGTCAAGTCTAAAATAAGATCAGTGACTGTTTGACAATAGAAACATGTAGGAGGTAGAATGGGAGAGAATTTTCCACATTTTTTTTAAATTACATTTTTCTTTCAAAAAGTATTCTTGCCTACCTTGCAACGGATCTGATGCAAAACCCCATTGAAATTAATGAAAAAAATACTGCTGAATTCAGCAAGGATTTGATCAACCCTCTGACAAACCTGTATTAGTCATTTGTGCCAACTGTTTACTTTATGCATTATGCTCATTTGGGAAAATGAAACAAAGCTGCTCTGTTGCATTTTTGTTTTAAAGAGTTTCACTTTCTGCTTCAGCCCTCTCATCCTGCTTCCCCTGAAGTCAGAGACCTCAGCAAGGCTACTGCTACCTCCTAAAGGTAAGCACATCCGGGTTCATAACACTGGGGAGCTAGCAGAATCCCCAGCAAGATCAAAAAGAGGAAGAAAGAACAAAAAAGACCCAAACTACTACTTGGAGAACTTTATGAAATCCAGGGTATTCCTTTTAAATTTTGTTCATCCACCAAAACACAGGGTGATATGACACCAGGGACTCATCCTGTCTAAAAGTGCAACCAAGGCAGTGATTTCAGCCCTTGCTCTGTGGCGGTGGTCATCACCTCTCAGCAGGTCTTGTAGGGAACTTGTAACCCCAGTTTTGACAGAGACGTCCAGTGTACTCTATTTTTACTTCAGTCAGTGATGTTGGAGGTACATTAATCTTTCCTCCCCTATATTCACTTTTAAATATAGTCACAGCCACCTCCTTGTAAAGGTGTTGCAAAAGAAGCCTTGCAAATACCTTAATTTCCTTCCTCAACAATCCCACTGACAAAACCCCATTATTTTAAAGCAAAGGCAGACATAGAAACTATCCCAATGCCAGGGTCTGGAAGCACCTGTCCTGCCTTTCCCCCAGGGTGTGGCAGACAGTCCATGTAGTTTATAGAACTAATGTTAAAACATTCATTGCTAGCACGTCACTCTGTGGGAGGACTCCCAGGCTATCCAGGAGGAAGGGTCTGGGCCACAGGAAGGAGATGTGGGAGTAGAGTATCCTCAGCACAGCTCCCCCAACCTGTCCCTGTCCTCTGGAGACTCTGCACCAAAGCTCAGCGTGGATGAGTGCTCCATCTGCCCTTTAGCAAGCCCCAGCCCCACAGCCACCCTTTCACCACCATGCATCCCCATATTTCAAGTGGGACATCACGTTAAAATGAGCCCCGTGGTGCTTTCTCATTTCTCAAGTGCAAAGATGCCTCTCTGAAGCAGCAGGGGAAGGGAGAGAAGGAGGGAAGCAGTCTGCAAGGTCTCTGTCCAGGGGAGAACTTGACCCTTCCACAGGACCTCTAATGAAGCTGAAGGAAAGGAAGAGCAAGGACCTGGTGCCTTGTAGTGCACCAGCCTTGCTGGGGGGGTCAGGAGAGTCCCCAGGCAGAGTCCAGCCAGATCCCACTGCGGGGCAGGGTAGGTGCAGGGACAGGTCCTGCTCAGGTCCATGGTTCACAGCCCCATTTTGCCTGACCTCCAAAGCCTGGGGCAGACATGGCCAAGATTAGTATCACACAGGGCTGGCACGTGATGGCTTTGATCCTAACGATCTCACTGGCAGCATAGTATTGTTCTGGCCCTATTAACAACAATTTGCATGTTGTCTAGTGGCCCTGGGAGGGAAAAAAAGAAAAAAAAAAGGTGGCAGGCCCTGAGGGAGGAGAAGAGGAAATGGGAGTGCTGCCATTTTCTTCTGAGAAATGGCAAAATAATAAGGCTGACATTCTTACACAGCCAGAGGTAAAACTAGTCACTGCAAAATTATTTAATATCTAACTTCATCAGCCAGCCTTCACTGCTTCAAGGCAGCGTTTTGAGAACTCGGGTCCTTTAGCTATACCAAAGATCTCCTGCCAAACGAGCCTGGTAGGGACCTTGGTCACAGGAAACTTATTTTAGTGGGATCCTAAGTCTCTCCTAAGATGCTGGTGACAGAGACCTTTCACAATGAAGCACTGCTCTCAACAGAAGCATTTCAACTAGAGAGAGAGGGGATAGCTGCATGCAGTGTTTCTCCATCATACCTGGAGCCTTACATATAAAGAGCAATGAGTAACAGCAAGCTGCCACAGTTCCAGTAATGTTTTCTTGAGAGGAGTTTCTTCAGGAATCAGTGCCCTCAAAGCCAAACAAGCCGGCTGTCTGTCCCTTCCAAGAGAACAGGTAGTTTATTCCAGTTGTCAGCAACTGCAAACCAAACAGCTCCTCTCCTACTGTCAGTTTTAGCTCTAGGGCAGTCACCAAAATTAAACAGTTTTGTTCGTGCGAATGTTGTATTTGTGTCTGCAGAGGGGAGAGAAGGGAGCAGAGAGGGAAAAAAAGAGAGCAAGTTTTCTAGAACAAACCCACATGTCAGTCCTACCTCTTCCTTCAGCCCATTAAACTGCCACAGAAGTCCCAGTCTGCAGGATATCTGCCATGACCTAAGCATCCTTCTTGCTGGGTGGGGTAAAAGAAAATTATTTTTTTATAAAAGCAAAAAAATCCAACTGCTTACAGAATAAATACACTACTCTCTTGTGAAACAGTCAACTTCAACAGATATGAAAAATGTACTAAGAGGTGCCTTGACAGGTTTCCTCCACACTTGTGCCACCCAGGCTGAAGAGCAGAGGGCAAGCCCCTTGTCTCGTGGTCCTTTAGCACCAGGGAGGCTCATAAACTCGCCCCTGAGGCAGAGGTGCAGCTTTACTGACTCAAGTTGAACAGGACCACCTCTAGAAAACTGCTGTAGTCCTGGTGGGACACCACCACCCCTGGCCCATGCAAGCACTGTCTGCAGTTTGTAGCATCTCAAGACAGGTTCCCCTTACAGCAAGGATGCCCACAGAAGCTGAGGAGGACTCTCAAGGCAAAACCCAAGGCGATCTTGCTAGAGTTTTCCATTGCTGCACAGATGTGCCCAACCATCCACTACAATCAAGATTTCCATGACACTTCATAGACCCCTTTTTGAGTCTGCCCACATGCTCACTTTTATATGAGGCTGGATACTGCTGTTTTTAGCATGGATACTGCCAAAAAATTGCTACTGACTCCATTTCACTGGCCTCCTGTTCAAGGTCCTATCCTGACTTTCCAGTGACTCACACAAGTCTCTTCAGAGCACGCAACGGGAATTCTGTCTCCTAAGCAAGACAATTAAAACTAACATCAACTTCATGGTCAAGTCCAAAGGCTCGATTACTACTCTGTTAAAAAAAAAAAAAAAATTAAATTCTTTTTCTGCCTGTATCTGAACACTTAATGAAGCTTGTGAATGGAAGCAAATGAATGCATGTCCATGAAGATACTTTTTATGGGTGAATGTAACAGCTTATTGTTCCTTCCCTGGAAGTGCCACAGAGAACTTTTACATATGGTAGGAATGGAAAAGGAAAGACAATTTCCTTCTTGAAACACTCAATGAACTGTGCTGATGCATAAAGGAAAACACTAACATTGTCAGTTGCCATTCCTCACACTGCTCACTCTTTTTCTAAATAAAAACTAGAAATCAACACCCGAAGCTGATCTGTTTTAATCTGTTTCCATCACAAACATCACTAAACACATCCGAACAGTGGAGCTGAAAAAGTTTAAGCCTAATTTCCTTTATTTTTTTTCTTTCTTTCCTCTTCCTCCTCTCTCCACCCAAATCTCATCCCCAGGTAGTTTTACAAGCTGACCCACTTTGCTCTTTTCCAGGATAGCAAGCTCCAGCAACAATAAAACAGAACAAAATTCAAATCTGTAGCATTACAAGCCCCAAATCACCATGACAGACATTTTGTTCAACGCTGTACCTTTTATGACTTATTTTTTTTAAATTAAAAACCATCAGTCCAATTCATGATAGCATGGTGGGAACAATACATATCCCAGACCTGTTGTACTGTATAGCTAGCAAGAATACTGATTTCATAGCTGGGTTAACTGAAAAAGAGAGATATTAGTGATCTGCCCCATATCCCATCACGTACTCAGTAACACAGCCTAGAAGAGGAAGTTGAGTTTTGACTCCCAGTTGCTTTCTCGAACAATTGTGCAACAGCTTCTTTCAATCACTACTTGGGGAAAATGGGGCCTTTTCTTTCTGACTCTACCTAGCCCACATACATGGATTACTCATAGAAGTACCCTTAAACCCACTGAGTTGCCTTTTCAATCAACAAAATGGAATCATCCCTTTTAAGCTTCAGTAAAATAAAATGGCAAAAAAGTGATGTATGCACTGATGGATGCTGACTATTTCTTTTAACTAACACTAAACGTGGCAATTTGTAAGTCAGCACAGGGTTAAATTTAGGGATGTGGGTGCTCTTAGCAACATAACATTTACAGTTACCTTTACAAAACACATAGAGAAGTAAGAAGCTTTCCCCAGATGGATGACACCAGGGAAGCATCCATCCCAGTATCCCCAGTCACCAACCAGCACCAGGTGCTCTGGGGGAGAAGCAATGTAATAGACCATTTTGAAATAGTATTCCTCAGAGAAAGGTCTACCCTCAGCACTTAGTGGTTTCAGGAGCTGATGTGAAGTTTGCCCCAAGGTGTATGACTGCCCTTTCAAGCAACTGTATTTGAATAGAAGTAGAGATGTTTCCCTACCGTTACAAATACCTAAACCTTTCCCCGATGCAACTTGGTACTTCCACTCACAGCTCTCCCATGAAAACAGCTCCCAAAGGTTAATCATGTGTTGCAGAAAAGGCTGTTTTTCTCTATTAGTTCTTTTTCTTGCAACATATACAAAGTAAATATAACCACAATTGTCCAACTAAGTCTCTTCCTGTTCCTATTGAAGTCAATGGCAACATTTTCTAAAATCAGATTTGTTTTCTTATTCATTCACTGTACAAGCCAGAAACCTGCAAGGAACTCTCCAGTGAGGGGGATTTAGCAAAGTCTATTGATATACAATAATTATGACAGCAAACTAACATTAGGATAAAACAACAGAAAATAAATTCCACACTTTTAGATGCATTTAGAAAAGCTATCCAGTTCCATAGTCTTCCAGGAACAACAACAAAAAAAAAAAAAAAAAAAAAAAAAAAAAAAAAAAAAAAAAAAAAAAGAAAAGAAAAAAAGCCATCAGATTGTTAATGAGACTGAAAGCCAGAGTAAAATAAAAATCCCTCAAATCTGTCATCAGCATTCGTGTTTGCCAAGAAGGCCTGGATGTTATCCTGCTGGGGAAGAGAAGATTTATAGCACCACACATCTTCATCCCCCCTATTATTATATATGAAATGTAGAATAAAACAGGCTGGTACTGCCCTCAGAAATAATCAGTATTTTGCTGCCACTGAGAAACAAGTGTTACTATTATTACTAAATCATCAGGAGAGCAGCCACGAGGTGCTCATAAATAAATTATTCTAAAAAAAAACCCAACAAACCAAGCAGGGCTGGGCTCCACCCTCCCAATGGCCTGGAGGAAAATAAAACAGAGCAGGGAGGGAGATGGGAAGGGGTGGACTCGGTGCACACTGCGGCTGGTGGCTGGGCAGCAGCACCCAGGACTGCTTCTGGCAGCCAGCTCCTGGTGCCTGCAGTGGTGATGGAAAGAGATGGTCAGAAAAGCCTCCAGAAAGCTGGAGGCTGCCAGCCCTCCATGAAGCAGAAGGACGAAACGGGTGAAGAAACAGACACCCGTCAAATAAAAGCATGCATGCAACAGGAGGGGGAGTGTGCCCAGGCACCATGTCATGGGGAACACGGCTGCACGCTCACCCCTGCCTAGCCCCACCCTTCACTGCAACCCCCACCACCAAAAGGGATGGAAATTCAACATCCAAAAAAACCCTCAAAACCAACCAACCAAACCAACAAACCAACCAACCCACCCAAACCCAACACTTTGCCACAGGAGAGCTGTTATTTAATCAGACCCATCACACCGTTTTTTAGTTATGGCAGCTCAACTGCCAAAGCTGCCGACCCAGACCAGGAGCAAGGACCCACCACCCCACTGGCAGCCCCTGGGTAGGACCATGGGGCTCAAACACTGCAGACTCGCCTGGCAACATGGCTGTGGAGCATGAAGGGCAATAAGGACAGAGGAAGATTGCTGGCAGCTGGCTTTAGTGAGAAGAATGGGGTGGAGCCCTGGGCCTGGCATCCCTCGGTGGTGGTGGCAGAGTGTGAGGCTGGCTCCCTGGTGTGCCAGGTACAAACCATCAAACGAGATCAAAACCACAGCACAGATTTTGGAGCAACGCTTGAGCACAGCTCCCATTTCTCCACCTACCATCCATCCCAGGTCCAATCCAATGAAAGATGATCCTCTCATCCTCATCAAGGACACCTACACCAGGAACAAGGGCCTGATGTTTGCTGGTGATGCAGCACAAAGCTCCCACGTTGCCTTTGGAAGCCTAGGCCTTGGTAAGGGGCCACTGAGAAATTCCTTCTACTCCGCATGCAATTTCACACATCACTGCACAGATCCTGTGGTTCTCCTGCTAGAGCCACGCTTTGCCATCATGGAAACACCTGTGCCTTGGCACAAAAATCCATCTGCATTTTCTTCATGGATTACCAACTCGAAATTTCAGGCTATTTACTTGAAAAAATAACCTACTTACTGCTCAGCAGAGCAAACACAACAACTCAAGAGAGGCCTGTGTTTATGCAGGCACAGGACTAACTTCTTTCTCAATACTGAAAGTAAAGTAGAGCATTTTAATAAGATTGCTGTTTGAACTTTACTGTTCTTTGCCAGATCAAGGCAAATGACATCATCTCCACAACCAAGACCTCTAGCTCTAAAATTTTAAAGGTCAGAGTCAATACATCATGGTTTTCTCAGCAATTTTTTTTTTAATTAGAAAACAAATATGAGACTTCTGAGAAAATATGCAACCTAACATTGTTGCAGATTACAGAGAAAGTTATTATAAACAAAACGGACTAGAGAACCACAATCATTTTCTCTTTCTGCTCCAGTTCTTGTATTTGCTTCGGCACAGATCCTCCACAGAATTAATTTCTCACTCTTCAGTGAACAGTAAAAAGAAAAATATTTTTATAATATTTTGAGAATTCACTTATAAACCCACAAAGCCACAAAAACTGGCAAAGGACATAGAAGGTGTAACACCCGAAACTGCCCATTCATTTATTTAACTGAGTGGATTTCAGATAGTTTCCTTTTATCAGTCAAAGAGTGACTTGGGGTTAGCCCACTGGGGATTGAGTTCTTACAAGGCTGTATGTCACTGCTACAGAGACTCAAAGCACCTCTGCTCCAGCACGGGGCATCTGGCTCTGAGCAAGTCACTGTCCTATGCCAGATGAGCAATGGGCTTTTGACTTGCAAAAGAAGCAAGATGCATGGCTGAGCTGCTGTGAGAGCAGCTCCAGAGCCCAAACTGGATGAGATTTTGGTCAGTACCCCATGCACGTAGAGGGGAAGGGTCCTATGTCACACTGGTATCCACGACCTCTAGCACTGTCCTGGAGGCAGACACACTTGCCGTCCCTCACCTCCATGAGGGGGCTATGGACCATCACAGGGCACAGTGATTCTCCATACCTCCTTTACAAGGTGTGTCACTGAGCAAAGAACATTAATGATTTACTAGGAAAAAAAAAAAAATAAAGAGGAAGCTCAGTGATTAGAGCAGTGAACCCAGAAGGGAAACCTAGGGTCTACCTGCTGGTCCAAGAAGCATTTATGCACTTGCCTGTGGACAGTCATGTAAGAAAACACATCAGACAACAGGAATTAGACACCCTGGCTCTTCCTCCTCCACCAAATGAAACCTCACCCCTGCAAAAGGAGGAGCCCAGCTGCCAATGGGAAGGACACCTTGGCAAAACCAGCAGGCATCTGGCAGGCAAAGCCTCCCAAGATGTTGGAGATGTGGGTGTTAAACCCCACCCCAAGCTGGAGAAGGTCCCTTAGGCAAGTCTCCCATTACCTCAGGAGAGTGCTTTAACCAAGGCGCCACCAGGAAAAGCAGGAGCTTCCCCCATCTACATTTGCACATGAAGATGGCATGTGAGTAAGGTGCTGGGGTTTAAACCCCCAGCCCCAAATGAGGGTTGGCATACAGATGTTGTCCACAACCACACAAGAAGGACCCTCCTGACTGCTTTTCACCTAGGATCTGGCCAGCCTTCGGTGGGAACCAATTAGGAGGTCACCACCAGGTGCCCCTACCTTCAGAGTTAACATCCTGTCCCACCTCCAAGTTGATCATATTAGCTGGCTCCCCTTGCAGTCGAGTTGGGGAAGTTTACTTACATAGCAGATGTACTGTGTATGCATTGCAGTTTTTTGGAAGGACTCCCTGATGGTCCACTACAAGTACAGTTCCTTGCAATGGTGGGACAAGATCAAGACAGGAGGAAGATTTATGAAGCTTTCTCTTGGCAATTACTATAGGATTGGGACTGGACTGAAAGCCTGGCTTACTCCTTCCCCTATGGCCTGCTTTTGGAATCACCTTGCTCCCTTCTTTGCTGCATTATGTGTTGTGAGTGAATACATTGGTCTATTCATTCCTCCACTGGTGGGCCACCTTGGATCTCTTACATACTACCTAAGACCAGAGGGAGGGATCTGGCTCATGTGTTAATTATAATATATTAATGATAATATCCTTCCTAACGGGGCAAGCAGTCAGCAAAGGAGTGAGTGGCAAAAGCCATGTCAGAGGATGCCTGCTGGCTTTAGGACACATTTGGTAATGGTGTTCCCTGCAGCGTGTCAAGCAGCTCCCCTGTCTAAAGGCAGGAGTTGCTCCCAGTTGGCTTGGGTGAGGAATGGTGGGATGCCGGGGACTTCTGCCACTGTCCTGGACAGGCACTTAGAGGATGTATGTGCTTATGTTCCATCTAAGGACATCTACATCGTTCTCCATATCTGGCCTTAATTCTTGAGCAGAATGAAGAAATGCAATACAAGAACAGAATTAGATGAAAATGCATGACTATCACATTCCCGGTTCACATGTAAATATTGCCATTTAAAATTATGCTTTCTTGGATGAATTTTCATCATGATACTGCTTCTTTCACCTAGGCTTCTTTATATTCTTTAAATCAAAGATGTACTTCTCTACAACTATATGACAGTGCCTGTGTCTCTCTCCTTCTTCTATAGTTCTCAAGCTTTTGATTTTTCTTGAACAGTCTGGGGAGGAAGCTTTATGTTGGACTGGAAGTGCCCAGAGCTGAGAACAGCTCCCATGTAAGTTTTAACAGTTGTGTGCACAAAGAGGGAGCCCATCACTGCATGACAAACACAGTTATTTCTGCCGCACCAGCTGCATCACTTCAATGTTCCCTACGTCAAAGACAAAAGTCGCCAAGTGTGACAGCCCACTGCCAAGCCAGTCCTTCTGCAGCTGAAACACCAGGCTCTGAAATACGAAATGAAGCTATCAAGCTGCCAATCAGAAAGCATACATTATACCAACTAGCATGAAATTGCACAGATGAGCTGGTTCTCCTCTTATTTCTTTTGTTATGCAACTAAGATGTTACCAGGTCAAAGTACAATATTGCAGTATCCTGCAATGTGACAATCTTTGAAAGCTGAAATTATTTGCCACCAGAACCACAAGCTAATAACACAGCCTCCATGCAGGCAGTCCCCATCTGTTGCTTTTTCTAAGTTTCAAACAAACCCACCATTCCGTGTAAAGTTATTAGCAATCCCCAGACATCGTTCACAGTCATGTCTAATGTCCAAAATTTATACTCCAACAGCTATATTCCCCTCCAACCTGCCCTTCAATATGTTTTTTCCCTTCTTCGTTTTCTTTCTTCCTTGCAATATAAAGAATCCATGTCCTGGAAATACATTGCCAACTTCCAGAATTGATTGAAACCAAACACATAAATAAGAAAGAGATATCAACCCAACTTCAGATCTGAGTCTAAGCCCACACAACACTCAAAGCATGTGCTGTCCAACTTACAGTGTAGTGTATGCATGTGACTAACTCTGATGCTCTCTTCTCTACTACTACATAGCCTCTAATAAAATTATCACTCCACAAAATACTGGGGAGCCACAACATAAAGAATGAGGAGGATACAACAGCCAGCAGTCCTGCTTGTTGCAGGAATCTGCATGATAGGGAGATCTTTCAGGCAGCCATGCTGAGGTCCTACAAAACCTCACTACCCACAAGGTGATCAGCTACTTCAGAACAGCCATTTATGGTGCTTTAATAAGGTTTGTACATGGGATATGGTGCAAGTGCCAAACTGAAAACTGAGCGCATATATTAAAACAACCTTTCCCACTGACAGATCCTGAAATAAATAAAAAAAAAAAAAAAAAAAAAAAAAAAGAAAAAAGAAAAAGAAAAATCCCCCACCCCATGCCTTCCTTGATTTCTTCTGTCTGAAGAAAGGATCCTGCAAGCTCTGTTTGCAATTTCACGTCAGTCTTTTGCTCTTTGTAACCAGGTAGATGGCTTTGCCTGTGTTTAATAATCCCATAGCTCAAAGCTAACAGCCATTTACCAGGCAGAAAGGCAAAAGCCACCCTGGGGTAATATTTTGCACATCATCTTCCATGTATGCATTACAAATAACCCACAGCAGTAAATGACGTTGCATACATCCAAACTCTGGAGCTTTTGTTTATAGGAAGGCTCAATAAACAACTTCAATGGCTATCGATAAGAAGCATCTTTTCCTTTTAAAGGCAGTCAGTGTTTATATTCTGAGTTTCTTGTACTCCTAACACTCAAGAAATAGCTCCAGCACTTGCCTCATCTGGTCAATCATGCCTGATAACACCTGTCTTTTCACATTCTTGGGTTTATTCATTATACAATGAATGTGTTTCTCTTTACACAATACACTTGCAGGACAATATGTCTCCAGCATGCTTACAAATTTGATACAAAGCTGACTGGACTGAACAGAATGTCTTCACTGGCTCTGGAGCTAGTTGAGGGTCCCAGCTCTGCAAATGGGCTTCCAGCCTAAGGAGGGGCTTATACACAAGTTAGGCACCCCAGCCCAGAAGTGCAATCACAAAATCCCTAACCCTTTAAGTTGCTCATCTTCCACTCAGCCAAGGTCTCCAAAGGCCTGAACTGTTTGCAGACTTTCTTCTTCCCACAGTTATCTGCTTCACTGAAAAAAACAAGCAAACAAACAAACAAACAAAACCAGCAACAAACCCCCCACAGTGACCTATGAAATGGGGGATCAGGGGATAGGTCTCCCTTTCCCAAGTGTGGTCCCAACCACTAAGTGCTTGAGTCATTTTATGTGAGTGTGTGAGCCTGTATATGTATGCATACATATGTATGCATATTTTTTGCTCCCCCTTCTGGCCCCATGAATGTTGATTTTTTTTCCTTTGTGGTGGAATAAGGGGAGAGCAGGGGAATGATCCAGCCTCCAACATGACTTTTCACCAGGGACCTGCAGCACTCCTCTGGGAGATGCACAACGTGGATTTCTGCTGAGAAAAGGGTCCCAAAGCCTTTCTCGCTCTGTAACAGCAGCATGTAGGTGTGCCCTGTATCCCTGGGCACACAGACCTCTTTGTCAGGTGTGTGCAGCAGTGGGAAGGCAGCATCCTCATTTTTTAACAGAGATGTCAACGTGGGTGGCACGATACTGAGCCTAACGACGACTTAACAAGAGACCCAGTGTTGGGAATTTAATGCAGTAGTGCTTCACAAACACCAGGCTTGTAAACCATAATAACTGGGACACTTACACTGTACTTTACACTCCTTCACACACACCTTTCTTAAAGGTGTGCTGTGTAATTGAGTCAGCTCTCTGTATTTCACAGGGGACTGGACCTGAAATTGCCCATGTCCAGCCTAGCTGACCTCCATTTCTAGGTGGCTTATGCCAGTCTCAGCACATATGTAAAGTTTTTTCTTCAGTATAACTGAAGTATAAGCTTTACACATACAACACATTTGTTTGCAGGAGAGCAGCTGGGACTACATTTTGTTACCCTATCAATTAATACAGGAGAAAAGGAAAGAAATACTCTTCCAATTTCAATGTGGTTATTTTGGAAAGAGAGAGAGAAAGGAAAGGCTTCTGACTATCTACCAGTGTAAAAGCTGTCCATTTTCCACAAGTGGAAATCTTCCCTTTCTGGACGATGCTGAGGCCAGCCCCTGCCAAAGGTGACCTCTACCCCAGAAAGAGAGTCACCCAACAGATCACAACAAATACTCATTTTCCAGAATCATTCCACAGACGCGGCTCCCAGCACCTTTGTTTCATCTCAAGACAAAGACAGATTTTTCACACCAGACACATCTTACACCACAAAACCCCGACCCAGTCACCACCACAGCTGTAGACACTGGCATCAGCAGCCACCTGCCACCCGCAGCAGCAGGATCCCACGTTTGTCACGTGTCTGCCTGGCGTGTCACCGCCAACGGGCAGGGGTGCCTGCGCCGCAGCCCCCCACACACTGCCCACCCCAGAGCCCCATCGGCCACGGGCCAGAGCTGGAGAGGCAACGAGCAACGACAGGACGTACCCAGCCTCCATTGTCCTGGATCCAGTTGTGCAGGTGCCGGTTCAGGTACTCGGTCATCCAGGAGACGATGCTGTCTACAAGGGGAGACATCTCCCGGTTGACGCTCTCCACACACATCACACCTCCGAACTCGAAGAAGGCCAC
>NW_008591672.1:0-1566 GCF_000691845.1 Merops nubicus | reverse complement strand
CGCGGAAGGCCCCCCCCCCCCCCCGCCACAAAGCGGCCCCTGGCCGTGAAGGGCGTCAGGTGCAGCTGGCCAGACATCTGGGCGAAGTCCCTCTGGTACCGGCGGGAGAATTCGTCCCCCGCCTGGCGCAGGGCAAGGTGGACGACCTGGGGCGCAGGGTGCAGCCCCTCAGCCGGGGCCACATGGCTAGCAGCAGCCAGGCCGGTGGGCTCGGGGTGCGGAGACACCGGCCCAGTGTGATCAGAGGAGGTCCCAGCAGCAGCGACTGCAGCAGCAGCAGCCGGAGAAGAGAGACCTGGAGGCAGGGGCGTTCTGTCCTCGCCGGCAGCCCAGTCGTATCCCCTCTGTGAAAGTTTATAATGGATGTACTTCAGCACTATCTCCCGGTTATCGTAGCCTCTTCTCCCCGGGTGAGCCATAATTCCCAAGAGGAAGCAGCAAGAGGAAAGGAGAGAGGAAGAAGAGGAGCAGGATGAACCCAAAAAAGTAAAGCAGCCAATAAAAATAAAATTAATAACATAAAAAAATTATAATCCAGTTACTGTATCAGGCACGGTTTTCATTCATGGTGGTGTGGGGGAGTTCTCAGGGTCTCGGAGGTACTTTTGTCTTCTCAATATTTCCTCCTCGGTTTGAGATGCACGGTATAAATAGGGGTTAAAATGCTGTAAATATTTTACTTCCAGGTGCACATTTATTACTTATTATAAATTTACTTTAGGACCATTTCCTCCTCGGTGTTGAAATACATCTTAAAAAATACTCTACCAATTCAAAATCAGGTGCATTTTCCCCTAGGTGCTGAACTAGCACGGACACGAAGGAGCAGACGAACACACACTGCAACAACTGCAATTCAATACGACTTGCTAAACAGCCTTGGATGAACGTTAATCCAATGCACTTTATGCTAGAACCCTCAACACTTGCTTTTTTTTTTTTTTTTTATAAGTTACACAAACTAAATTTCCTCCATAAAGTACTTACTTGGGCTATAAATATGTTCCTCTGTCAAGTTTCCTCTAAAAAAAAAAAATAGCAACAACAAAACCCAAACACCACAAGTCTTCAGCAACGTTATGTCCTGGCTGCTTTGACGCTTCAAGTCACCAAGAAGATGGGAAAGGGACAAAAAAAAAAAAAAATCTTTACGATTTCAAATGTTTTTTCTCAGACTCCTGTTTAACAAGTATCTCCAAAGATGTGTCAAAGGTCAGAAAATCCCATCTCGCAGCCCAGGAAGGTGAACAACCCCAAAGAGATGGAAAATCCTGGAGACCAGATGAGCCACATTTGAATCCAAGCTCTCGCAGAAGTGCTCCTTTCCCTCCAGTGCAACGTACAGACACGGACATTTACGTAGTTTCATTCAGACACCGACCAGAGGAGCCCGGTGCTTCCACACACATGAACGCACTCACCAAAAAAAAATGTAATACGTATTTAGGAAATTAATTTTTTTCACCAGAAGCAGCGTGAAAAAATATAAAAAATAAAAACCGAAAAAGGAAAATTGGTTTTGATTGTGGCTCCGGGGAGAAATGCCATTTCCCGAGCAGCTTTGTA
>NW_008591671.1:2782-8092 GCF_000691845.1 Merops nubicus | reverse complement strand
GGCAGAAGCACTGTGCTGTTTTACTGTGAGGGGTGTTCTGGATGCCTGGCTGAAGGAGTCATCCCCACTGCAAAGCTCTCGCTGCCGTGAGCATGCACAGCTCTGTGTGCTTTTTTGGGGTCTAAAAGTGCTGTATGGAGGGAAGTCATGACAGTCAAAAAGCTTTTTGAAATGGCAGAGATGCCTCTATGCTGTTCTAGGACTTGTGCTTTTAGTCCCTGCGTAAAAATTGGGAGGTCAGTATTAATTACCTCTTTATGGATTTATTTATTAAATGCATTTGTGCTTAGGTGGCAGGGTGCCTCTGACCCTTCATGCTTTTTCTATATCTTTTACCTAGTCAATAGAAGCAGAGATGAACTGACATCTGGAGACATATGGGAAGTGACAGCACAGAGGAGCTGAAACCCTTTCTGATGGACTCCTGCTCCTTCTGCAGTCAGGATTGGTGCACGTGGCAGAGCTGCTGCTGGGCCTTCTTTTGGCCTCGTTTTCCAAGTGCCTTTGTCCATACAAATTCCTCAAATCTGGTTCTTCCTGGGCCCCCACAAGCCCTGCTGTGAGCTGGTGCAGAGTGTTTTGCTCATTTGTTCCAGGCGACTTGCCCAGGGTCAAGGTGAGTTGGTGGCTGAGCTGTGAGTAGACCTGAGGACACCAGATTCCCCCTGGTTTGCCTGTAGGAATCTGGAAGCTGCTTTCTCAGGGAGTGGAGCACTTTGTGTTTTGGATCCACTGACCCAACTTCCACCCATGGCTTGCAGTACTACCAAGTGGATTGGTTTTTAATTCAGGATGAGAAAGGCAGGAGGAGTATGGCTGCAGTGGGTGAGATTTTTTTGGGGGTTATTTTCCTCTTCTCCCCCCAGGCATTATTCACCATATGAACAGCCCTTTTTTTTAAGAACAATATTACACTTTCAAAGACTTAGAGTCTAGACATATATTAAACTATACAGTGCTAGAAAATGTGTTTCCTTCCTTCCCCTCCAGCCATTCACCACATACAGCTGCCTGGTTGCCAGTGAAGCCTCAGCACTGAATGCTGGGGTGCATATCAAGGCTGTTGTTATAATTCTGCTGTTTGAAATGAATGGAACTGAGAAGATGAACTGCATAACTATGCAGTGTATTTCCAGATTACTCTTCATTTGAGGGCAAGATCTGTGCTTTGTTAGTTTTCTCTTTTGTTCTGTGCTTTGCTTTTCACCAGATGAGGATGTTAGGGAAGCCATCCTAAAGTTATTGTAGTTAGATATATAAAAAAAATAAGCTCATAAGTAGCATTGCTAAATATCAGATGCTGTTCCATCGTTAAGTTTGCAGCAGAAGTTCAAACTTGGAAACTGTTGTATAGGAGGCACAATGTCAGACTGAGCTTCATGAGATACTGTCAAAGTTAAAGATGATGTCTTGAGAGTCTGCCCCCAGTGACTCTTGTCTCTGGAAGCATTTGAACTCATTAGTGCTTAAAGTCTATCTTTCTGTTGTTCCAAAACCTTTTTAGAGCTATTCTGTTGTTTACTTCTGTTTTTCTCTCTCCAGACAGTTAAACCATGTTTGGCCACATAAGATTCTCTGTGCTTCCTCCATCCTCATCCCCTCCTGTTATTATTTCATAGCTTTTCTGCACTTCACAAAGATATTTGCTTTTCCAGTAATGCTGTCACTCTTCTGACTGCATTTGAAAAAAAAATCCCATTCAAGAAACCCCTCTATGAACCACCAGAAAAGTTGATTTCATTTGTGTATCAAAAGAAGAGTGATTAAATGTGTGTGTTTAAAGGGAGAACTAAATGTCTTTTACTTATATGGAGCTTAATTGGAGTGCTGTGCTGGCTCTTGAGCTTTACTGATGTTGATGATGTGGTGAAGAAGAAAAGATTGCTTTTTATAGCAAGGGCAGATGTATTTGAAGAAAATGAAGATGTTGGATGAAATGGTGACTCTGCTGAAGTTGATGTTGCTGGAATTTCTCCTATAATTTAAAATAATTGCATTATTGTTTGGTATTTTTTCCTTTTCAGTGTAGTATCTGAGCACCCACTAGCTTGTTAAGTGACATAATTTAACGTGCAGCTTGCTGCAGTTTGTTCCCTTTTTCCTCTGTGTGTGAGTTAACAACAAGCAAGCAAAGTGATCTTGCATCAAACACCAGTGGTTGGCAACCCCTCTAAAATCAAATTGTCTTTGTGCAAGTTGTTGAAAACCATTTACCACTAGTGAAGCTGGGCTCTCAGGGGAGGTGTAGTAGGATTCCCAGTGAGGAGTGTGTGTTATAATGGAGGTGTGTGTTATAAACACCTCAGGTCACGTAGACAAATAGTAAACATCAAAGATGACTTTGTTTTCTGTGTCTATGACTAAGTGGTTTTATTCCAGCTGACATATTTAAGAGAGTTTTTTTTTTGACCCAAGAGGAAGATGAGGGGTCAGCTGCTGAAGTGATGTAAACACTGGGCGCCAGAGGAGACAGAGCTGCTGTTGGCTTAGCCAAGCAGATAACTACTCCCTGTGTGAAGTGTGTGTATTGCCCTGTTGGCTCAGTGAGTGTGCTTCATTTCTAATGATTTTTAGTTTCATACGTGAGGATCTGGCACTGCAGACTGTAATGGGAGTGTGGCTAGAGCTGCATCAATGACATCTGCCTCCACACAGAGGGGTCATCTGTGGCAAAGACTGCACTGTGGACTCTTGCCTTGCAAATGAGCATCCTGATGGCTGGCCTGTTCTTTCTCTCCTCTTTCCTCTGGCTAGCAAGTATGGAGCCATTTATGCCAAACAGCACAATTTTCTCTGGGAGCAATTGTGAAGCTTGCTCCAAACTGCCCAATTGTTAATGTACTCTCTGAAATTGTGGAGTCTCTGGCTCCAATCCCTGTTCTGTGTTGATATGGGAAGGATTTAACCTGGATGTTACAACTCTCCTGGCTGGGGGAAAAGCATCAGCTTGAGCTCAGTCTTTGAGATGCTTGAGAATTGAACTATGAGGCACAACAAGGACAGAGTGAATCTGTTGCCCGGGGCTTGTTTTTTTTTTTTTCTAAGCCAACAAAGCCTGCAAAATTTAACCTAAATGCATCAATAGTTTTGGATTAGTCAGGTGGTTTTTCTCACCTCTTTATTTTGGTGGAAACATCGTTTGCCTAAAACTTGAGAGGTTATGCTGTCTCTGTACTTCTCTGGAGAGAGCTTTCAAGGAGACGAGCACAAGAGGAATTAGGAGTAACAAGGATTCTCATCCTTAGATTCTGAGAAGGATCCTCTGAGAGATTTTTCTTTGTTCAGGAGAGAAAAGCCTGAAGTTAACTTTGTCAGTCTCTTCATTCACCTGGAAAATGTGCACAGGGCTGTGAAAGGTGATAGAAATGTGAATATATGGATGTATGTAGCCTGTTTAACTACTGATATGTACATAATAGACAATATGAGGGGAGGATTTCTGTTTCTTCACAAACACTTTAGGGTTTTATTATAGAGAAATGAATCTTGACAAATTTATGACATACAGCCCCATCTAATGAACTCACCAGCCTTGAGTTAAAGGAGACTATATTTTCACCTTTTGTGAGCTGTGGGAAGTATTTATACTTGGAGGAGTCAGTGCCTGCTTCTGAAGTTCTGTGTTTATTTGCTGCTAATTTTGTTCAGTTTTCTGTCACCTTTGCTGAACCTGCCCCTGCACAATAAAAGTGGTTTAAACCACCACAGTGAGCCACACTGACCTGTAGCTGGAGACTTTGAGGTGGGACCACCCAGCATAATGGATCATCTTCCACCCCTGGCAAATCACAAGGTGTTCCTGAAGATTTGTCTGTTGTATGTGGGGAGATACTCAGATAATTTCAGATCTGCCCCTCTCCCCCTCATTTGAAATGAATCTGTCATGTGCCAAAAAGAGAGATCACAGGAGTGGTGCAGCATTTGAGGCAGGGCAGGTCCTAGGGAACATGTTCTCACCAGGAGAACAAGAGTCAGGTCCAGAACAGAAGCAGATGTTGGTGTCTTGGCCCCAGTGAATCACAACAAATTCCTTCTCCAGGGAGGGATCTGATGAAATCACAGAGCTGGCGGGAGGGTGGAAGTGTCTGTGGCAACGTGGGCAGTGAGAGACTTGCCCTGCTGCCATCTGGGTGTGGACTGGCAGATTCCCTGTGGAATTGGTAACCCAAATAATTTGTGTGATGGGGTCTGGCCACGCTGGATCCGTGCACAGAGGGTGGCACATCTCTGAGATAGTGTAGTTCCTCTTGGCAGAAACAGAATTTGTGACTGCTTTAATTGGTCTGGACACTGGATATGACTCTACTAGTGTGCCTATGTTAATGAAATCTGTGCTAGGGAGTCGTTGTTTAGCCTGTTTTTAACAGTGCTGCTGTAACAGTGTCAGTGCTCTGAGCCCTGCACCCAGAGCACAGACCCTGCTGGGACTTTGTGTGTGTTTTATTCGATGGGAACAGCTGGGTAGCTGGGAACACGACTTGCTACCAGGGTTTCTCTAGGTGGTAAAAGGTTGTGGCTGTTCCCCTTGATTCCTCTGAAGTTTATGAAGCCAGAACCAGCTTTATACTGGGAAAATTATATAAAAGTTTATATAAAAATCTACATAAGGAAATCTGAAGAGGAGAACGTTGTTCTTCAGGCTCACAAGCCATCTTGGCCATTGCTTCTCTAAGCCTGACCCTGCACTGTGGGTTGGAGAAGATGCCCTGAAGCAAGTGGCTGCTCATTGCTCACCCTTCTAATTTGATAATTTGCAGGTTATCAGTCAGGTTTGTCCAGAGCAAGGAACCTTACAACATTATTTCCTGAGGAACAATGAGCTGTGTGCCATGCTGGCTGTCCTTTGCACAGGGCCCTTGCCTCCCCTGCCTTCTGTTTCTGTGAACAATGTGTTTAATCTGTGAGGTTCTAAGGCCACGTTTGCAGATTCTCTTCCTGTCCTGGGGTCAGTGCAGGGAACTGGCCCCAAGTCCCGTTTGGAGATCTGGTGATGGCCAATGCATCACAACTAGTGCTGTGTGACAAACTTGGCTAAAAGCTACAGCTGGCTGGTGGTAACTTGCAGCATGTGATTTCTAGGCTGTGGAGAAGAGGCAGTGTCTTCTGGGACCTGTGTCACCACTTGTTCTCGCTGCCAGTGGAGCGGCTCCTGCTGCTCTGCCTGCCTGGTGGATGCAGATGCCCCTGCAGGGCTTCTGTCCTTGGCCTGGATCAGCAGGAGTGGGGAAGTGATTGACCCCCTGGACTGGCACTGGGGAGGCCACAGCTTGAGCACTGGGCTCAGTTTTGGGCCCTTCACTCCCAGAAGGA
>NW_008591671.1:0-2737 GCF_000691845.1 Merops nubicus | reverse complement strand
TGGAGCGGCTGTGAGGGGTCTTGAGTGCAACTCTTGAGGAGCAGCTGAGGGAGCTGGGGGTGCTGAGCCTGGAGCAAAGGAGGCTCAGGGGAGACCTTCTGGCTCTGCACAGCTCCTGACAGGAGGCTGTAGGGAGCTGGGTGCTGTTCTCTTCTCCTAAGGAACAAGTGATGGGACAGGAGGAAACATCCTCAAGTTGTGCCAGGGGAAGTTTGGGTTGGATATTAGGAAAAATATCTTCCTTGACAGGGTTGTCAAGCCCTGGGACAGGCTGCCCAGGGCAGTGGTGGAGTCTGCATCCCTGGAGGGGTTTCCAAGCTGTGGAGATGTGGTGTGAGGGACATGGGTCAGTGGGGACCTGGCAGTGCTGGGTTAAACAGTTGGACTTGATCTTGAAGGTCTTTTCCAACCTAAACAGTTACATGATTCCTCCTTGTCTCTTCACATGCGTTCACAGGATTTGGGGAGCACCTGAGGGTTCATGACAGCCCTGGGGGCTGTGAAGGCCCACGTGGGGTGGAGGGTCCTCATCCCCTGTGGAGGTGTCTCCCCTGGGAGCCAAGAGAGCCACACCCCCTCCCATGCTTCACACTGCTGGTGGTTTGTTGTGTGCCCCCAGAAATGTGGTGGCTGAAATTCCTTTGGTGTTGGATGGAATTTTCTCTGCTTTATTACTGCAGGGTTTCTTCTGCTGGGTTGTGTGCTAGCACGCAGAGGTCCTGACAGAAAGGCTGACATTGCCATCCAAAGGCTGCTGTAGCCTAAATTGTGAGCAGTTATTGTTACACACGAGGTTTGGAATCCTAACAGCAGGAGCTCAGAAGCAGTAAACTGCTCCAAACACTTTTTTTTAAATACAGAAAAACCCAAACCCAAGCAACAACAAAATTCTCTAAGAGAACAGAGAAATAAAAGATATGCAACTCAGTTGATTTTACTTACCTGATCATCACGTCCTCAAAGCTCTTTTAAAAATGTTGGTTGTTCTTTAACTATGTTGTTAAAGTCCTTGCTTGGAGATTAATGTAAAATTTAATTTAATTAACCTTCAGCAGTCTTTCTACTTGAAAAGGTGACCTTTATGAAATGCAAATTCCATACCCAGGAGCCTGCTGCTTGTATTTTTATGTGTCTATTTATATTTTTAAGTGTGTTTATGTACATAAAGACACATTAAGCCACACTTAAACGTGTTCTAGGTATTTAAGGACCCTTTAATTTGGACAGTGGTGTTATATACAGACATGGAAAAACTGCAGGCAGTGGTATGCTCGGGTGGTTCTAAATCTTCCATGGTTAACCAGATTCCTAGCAGAAAATGGGCCTGGAGCTGGGGAGGTTTGAGGGCCAGCATCTGGAGATCAGGCTGTGTGTCTGAGCTGGAGCAGTCCTCAGAGGCGTGGGGAGAGGTCCTGGTGCCTGCAGAGCAGCCCCTGCACAGGTCAAGAGGAAGGGAGATTCTCTGACCCTGAAAGTGTGTGGACTCACTAGGCTGAAAAGTGTTGGGAAGCCCGTGGCTGAGAGTGGGCAAGTGGCTGTGCAGGCTCATGGCCCACGTGCACTTCTCCTGAGCCCCTGCTGTCCCCTGTCTGACCTGTCATGTCTTGTTCTCCTGTTCATCACTCATTCCCATGCACCATTTTTCCTGTTCTCTCATGCCAGGCAGAAGAGAGACATCTAAAAAGCTTTCCTCAGCTAAGACAAGTGTGAATAAACACCGTTTTTGGAGAATCTGAGGTCTAGTATGCTTGTTAAGTTCCTCGGATTGAATTTGCCTTTAATATGCTCTTGGGGTTGGATTTCAAATGTATTTAAGTTTCTAAAGATGTGAGCAGATGCTTAGTGAAATTTTTCAAAGGCTTTTAACTTGCTTAGGTGCTTTTGAAAGTCCCTTTAGGTGTCTGTGTGCCTTTAATCTCCTCAATAAATATGCAGATCCTTAGAGCCTGTTGTTCAGCATGCAGGACTTGAACAAGCTCTGGAGCCTCTGCCTCCTGCCCCTCTTTCTGTGGGTGTTCCCTGCAGCTGGGAGACCTGCACACCAGCTGTAGTGGTGGAAAGGCCAGTGGGTCCCAGTATCAAACCTGGCCCTCAGTACTGCATGTGTGTGACATTCCCAGGGTAATGGTTTTAGAGACAGAATCAACCCCAGCATGGTGGGGTTGGAAGGGACCTCTGGAGATTGTCTTGTCCAACCCCCTGCTCCAGCAGCTCACCCACAGCAGGGTGCCCAGGGTCACATCCAGGAGGGTTTGGGATCTCTCCAGAGCAGGAGACTCCACAGCCTCTCTGGGCAGCTGCTCCAGGCTCTGCACCCTCACACCAAAGAAATTTTTCTTCCCGAGTTCCAGTTTGTGCCCACTGCCCCTTGTCCTGTTGCTGGGCACCACTGACAAGAGTCTGGCCTTTAGGTATTGATCAGATCCCCTCTCCCCCTTCTCTTCTCCAGGCTAACCAGCCCCAGGTCTCTCAGCCTTTCCTCAGCACAGAGATGCTCAAGAGCTCAGCATCTTCAGAGCCTTTGCTGGTCTCTCCCCGGTAGTTCCCTGTCTCTCTTGAACTGGGGAGCCCAGAATTGCAGAGGTGGCCTGACTAGGGCAGAGCAGAGGGGGAGGAGATCCTCTTCATGCACACTTCTTCATGCACCCTTAGGAGACCTTTGGCCTTCTTGGCCATGGGGGCACATTGCTGGCTCATGGGAACTTGTATGCCAGGACCCCCAGGTCCTTCTCTGTGG
>NW_008591670.1:0-1780 GCF_000691845.1 Merops nubicus | reverse complement strand
ATTTTTCCAAATATCCAACCTTAACCTTCCCTGGTGTAATGTGATTCCAAATATCCAACCTTAACCTCCCCTGGTGTAATGTGAGGCTATTTCCTCTTGTCCTGTCACTTGTTATTTGAGAGAAGAGACCGACACCTACCTCTCTACAATCTCCTTTCAGGTAGTTTGTAGAGATTGATAACATCCTTCACCAGCTTAATTGTTCTTCTTTGGACCCAGTCCAGCCCCTCAATGACTCTCTTGTACTGAGGTGCCCAAAAGTGAACACAGTACTTGGGCTGTGGCCTCACCAATGCTGAGTACAGAGGGACAATCACCACCCTGGTCCTGATTGCCACACTATGTCTGATACAAGCCATGATGCTGTTGGCCTTCTTGGCTCACATTCAGCTGACTGTCAATCAGTAGGCCCAGGTCCCTTTCTTGTGAGCAGCTTTTCAGCCAGTGTTCCCCAAGCCTGTAGCACTGCATGAGGTTGTTGTGACCCAAGTGCAGGACCTGACACTTGGTCTTGTTGAAGCTCATCCAGTTGACCATGGCCCATCAATCCCATCTGTCTAAGTCTCTCTGTATGGCATCTTCCATAGTTGGCCCTCTCACCAGCTGTGTCAGGAAGTTATCTTCCCTCTCCGCTATCTTGTATTTCCAGGAGATGTCTGGGAAGTTGAAGTCCCCCACAAGAACAAGGGCTAGCTGTGGTGAAACCTCTCCCATCTGCCCCTTCATCCTGGATGGGTGGTCTGTAACAGACCAGTACACACAACATTACATTGTATACAGAACCAGTTAAAGCTTTAATCTACTTTATATATCATAACAGGAAATCTGACAATAAAAGTAGTTGGAAAATGGAACTGTCTGCCTGAAAGGCAGTTTTCTTTTGTGGCTCACAGTCATATTTTTAAAGGAAAATAGATCTGTGTATTGTGTTATGAAATACAGATGAAGCAGTTTGAGAAATAACACACCTCACTGAAAGTACTGACAAAAGAATTCATAACTCTGAAAATGATTAGTGGTTTCAGAGCTCACTCTGCTACACAGGGATATTTTCTACAATTTTTTTCTCTCTCTCTCCTTTTTTTTTAAAAAAAAAAAAAAAAGACCACGACAAGATTCAACACCACAAACCAGAAACAAATAAGTTTTTACAATATGGAAAGATGATAACTTTATGGCTTTCAGAATTATCTACCACATACCATTGATTTTATGGGTAGCATTCATTTACAGCTACATAGGAAAATGCAATGTAAACTACTCTGCAGGGCTTTTTTCCAGAATCTAGAAGCAATTCTCACAGAGGAGAAGCAGAAAATAACCTCTGATAAAATTCTTCTCTCTTCTAAATGTGGGCTCTACCTTTACATTTTACTAAAGGAAACTGATGTGTCAGACTTGTTTTAGTGAACCTGATGATTAGCAGAGGTTGTACAGAGGAAAATTAAGATTTAAAAGAGCAAATTTCCTCTATGAATAAAAATAATCTGAGGACACCCTGAAAACATTCTGTAAGCATTAAATTACACAGATTATATTCAACAAAACCCAAGCCAAAATAGAAATGCTGGAGTAATGGAAACTGAATTTTGGACAATGCCAAAACAATTGCACTGTCTCCTGTGAGACAAAAGATATTCCTCACAAGAAGAGAGGGTCACATTTACTCTGCTGC
The DNA here is from genome assembly GCF_000691845.1 of Merops nubicus. NCBI lineage: Eukaryota > Metazoa > Chordata > Aves > Coraciiformes > Meropidae > Merops > Merops nubicus. Next base: position 105 of record NW_008591670.1, on the reverse strand, counting down.
AGACAATAAGACTTTATCTAGAAAGCTAAGAATATTTGTGATAGTATTTTGATAGGTACTCGTCCTAGAAATTTTACAACCACGTTCCTTTTTGTCATTCTAACT
>NW_008591669.1:367-3376 GCF_000691845.1 Merops nubicus | reverse complement strand
TAGCTGAGGCACGGCCCGTGAGCACACAGGCGTGCACACAGCTCCTGTGCAAGGCCCTTGCACGTGTGACAGCCAGGCACACACCTCACACCCTGGGCACGCTCACTCACATGTATGGGACGTGTGGTGAACACACCAGCATACATGTGACAGCCAGGGCACGGGCACCGGCACACACACGACGTGTTGCACACGCACGACACGTGCACACACCAACAACTACACACACATGACACGTGGTGCACACACCGTCACCTGCACACACGTGATGTGTTGCACACACACCAGCACACGCTTGACGTGTGCTACACACACGACAGGCAGTGCACACACCAGCCCCTGCACACACAACACGTGTTGCACACACATTGGGCACACGCACAACATATGGTGCTGACACACCAACACCAGACACACCAACACCTGCACACACACACACACCAGTGCCCACACACGTGTGCCAACACCCACATGCAGGTGGCACCCTGCACACACAGAGGGGGCCAGGGGGGGCCGGTGCTGGTGGGAGGACAGGGATGGCTCGAGGGGAGCACGTGAGGGACCCTCTGGTGTGGTGCTGAGCGTGGAGCCGGCGGTCCTGGGAGTGTGCCCGCAAACAATGGCCCTTTGTTCTGCCCGCCGCTGGTGTCCTGCATCCCGGCATCCCTCATCCTGGCATCCTGCATCCCAGCCTGCATCCCAACCTGCATCCCCCATCCCAGCCTGCATCCTTCACCTCACCCTGCATCCTATCCTGCATCCCTCATCCCATCCAGCATCCCCCATTCCAGCCTGCATCCCAACCTGCATCCCCCATCCCAGCCTGCATCCTTCACCTCACCCTGCATCCTATCCTGCATCCCTCATCCCATCCAGCATCCCCCATTCCAGCCTGCATCCCAACCTGCATCCCCCATCCCAGCCTGCATCCTTCACCTCACCCTGCATCCTATCCTGCATCCCTCATCCCATCCAGCATCCCCCATTCCAGCCTGCATCCCAACCTGCATCCCCCATCCCAGCCTGCATCCTTCACCTCACCCTGCATCCTATCCTGCATCCCTCATCCCATCCAGCATCCCCCATTCCAGCCTGCATCCCAACCTGCATCCCCCATCCCAGCCTGCATCCTTCACCTCACCCTGCATCCTATCCTGCATCCCTCATCCCATCCAGCATCCCCCATTCCAGCCTGCATCCCAACCTGCATCCCCCATCCCAGCCTGCATCCCAATCTGCATCCCTCATCCCAGCCCGCATCCCAGCCTGCATCCCCTCCAGCATCCTGCTTCCCAGCTTGCATCCTATCCAGAATCCTTCATCCCATTCTGCATCCCAGCCTGCATCCCATCCTGCATCCTTCACCTCAGCCTGCCTCCCATCCTGCATCCCGCATCCCATCCTGCAGCCCTCATCCCAGCCCACGTCCCACTCTGCATCCCAATCTGCATCCCTCATCCCAGCCCGCATCCCAGCCTGCATCCCCTCCAGCATCCTGCTTCCCAGCTTGCATCCTATCCAGAATCCTTCATCCCATTCTGCATCCTGTCCAGCATCCCACATCCCAGCCTGCATCCCATCCTGCAGCCCTCATCCCAGCCCACGTCCCACTCTGCATCCCAATCTGCATCCCACCCACATCCTGTATCCCAGCCTGTATCCAACATCCCAGCCCACATCCCAGCCTGCATCCTGTGTTCCATCCTGCATCCCACCTTCATCCCATCCCGTATCCCACATCTCATCCTGTATCCTACATCCCATCCCACATCCCTCATCCCACCCTGTATCCCTCATCCCATCTGGTATCCTCATCCCACCCTGTATCCTTCATCCCATCCCGTATCCCACATCTCATCCTGTATCCTACATCCCATCCCACATCCCTCATCCCACCCTGTATCCCTCATCCCATCTGGTATCCTCATCCCACCCTGTATCCTTCATCCCATCCCGTATCCCACATCTCATCCTGTATCCTACATCCCATCCCACATCCCTCATCCCACCCTGTATCCCTCATCCCATCTGGTATCCTCATCCCACCCTGTATCCTTCATCCCATCCCGTATCCCACATCTCATCCTGTATCCTACATCCCATCCCATATCCTTCATCCCATCCCGTATCCCACATCCCATCCCGTATCCTTCATCCCATCCCGTATCCCTCATCCCACCCTGTATCCCACATCCCACCCTGCCCTGGCAGTGCCAGCACCCCACACCCACACTCGTGCCAGGGCCCTGGCTGTTATTGTAGGGTCTCCCCTGCCGAGCTGGCTTTGCCTGTGGGCAGGACCAGGAGGAGCTACGTGTCCCCTCTGCCTGCTCGGGGACAGGGTGTCCTGGTGAGGGGGGACCCTGGGGACATGGATCCATAGGAATTGGGGACCCTGGGGACATGGATCCATAGGAATTGGAGCTCCCTGGGGGCACGGCACCTTGGGGATGGAGTTCTTGGTGACAAGGCACCCTGAGGATGGAGCAACTTGAGGGTGGGAGACCCTGGGGACAGGGCTCAGGGGAGATGGGGCTCCCTAGGGACAAGGCACCTTGGGGACAGGGGACACTGGGGATGTGGGAACCTGGGGACAGGGGCTTCATAGAAATTGGAGCTCCTTGGGGACAGGGCACCCTGAGGGTGGAGTTCTTTGAGGGTGGGAGACCCTGGGGACAGGGCACCTTCAGGACAGGGCACCCTGAGGACATGGGGGACCCTGGGGACACGGGCTCCATGGGGACAGGACATCCTGGGGATGGAGTTCCTTGAGGGTGCAAGACCCTGGGGACATGGGGTCCCTGGGGACAGGGCTCACTGGGGGTGGGAGACCCTCAGGACACAGGCTCCATGGGGATGGGGACACCCTGGGGACAAAGTTCCTTGGGGACATGGGCTCCCTGGGATGCTTTGGCACAGGGCTTTGGGTGGGGGCTCCCAGGAGCAGTGGCCAGGCTCGGAGCAGGGGGTTCCCCCTTCCCACGCTGAGGGGAAACTGAGGCACGAGGC
>NW_008591669.1:0-307 GCF_000691845.1 Merops nubicus | reverse complement strand
ACCCACCCCCGGGCCACCCGGGTGCCACAGCAGGGTGCTTGGCACCTCAAGGGGACCTGGCGAGAGCAGGGAGCCCCTGGGGTGGCCCTGGAGAGCGTGGAGGACACGTGAGTGCCTCTGGGGACAAGGGGGACAAGGGGGACGGCTGTCTTGGGGGACACAGGAGGGACAAGGGGGGATGAGTGCTTTTGGGGACAAGGGGGGTGACAGGAGGGACACAGGGGGATGTGTGTCTGTAGGGACAAGAGTCTTGAGGGGACCAGGGGGACAAGAGGGTCCGTGTGCCCTGGGGGGACAGGGGACAAGG
>NW_008591668.1:0-1954 GCF_000691845.1 Merops nubicus | reverse complement strand
CCTGGCTCCACCAATAAACCTGCCATGCGCGCCTGATGGGCTGTGCGTGTCCCTGGTGTCCCTGGGCATAGGCTGCGTGTCCCTCGGGGTCTGCCCGTGTCCCGGGGTGGGAGTGCACCATGGGGGAGCACATCTGTGCCCACCAGCTGGGAGTGACTGATGGCTGAGGGTGTTTGGGTCCACCAAGCGTGTGTCTGTGTGTATCCAGCAGTCGGTCCTGTGCAGGACCTGGTGTGCACATCTCTGTCCAGCCAGTGGGTATGGCCACCTGGCTTTGCTGAAGCTCATACCAGTGGCCTCAGGCCATCAACCCAACCTGTCCAGATCCTTCTGAAGAGCTTCCCTGCCCTCAAGCAGCTCAGAACTTCTGCCCAACCAGGTGATGTCTGCAAACTTACTGCGGGTGCACTCTATCCCCTCATCAAAATCGTTGATAGAGATGTTAAACAGAAGTGGCTCCAATACTGAACCCTGGAGAACACCACTTATGACTGGCCACCAAGTGGATTTTGCTCTGTTCACCAGCACTGTTAGGGCCCAGCCATCCAGCAGAGTGTATACTCTTTGTGTACAACTCTGTGAAACAGCAGCAGCCAGTTGTTTCATGGGACTGCTGTGGGAAACAGTGTCGAAGGCTTTACTGTTTTCCAGATATACAACATCCTCAGCCTTTATCTCATCCACTAAGTGGTTCACCTTGTTATAGAAGGAGATGAGGCTCGTCAAGCAGGACCTACCCTTCATGAACACATGCGGACTGGAACTGATCTCCTGGTTGTCCTCTACGTGCCACATGATGGCTCTCAGGATGATTTGGTCCATAAACTTCCCTGGCACCAAGGTCAGATTGACAGGCCTATAGTTCCCATGATTCTCCTTCTGAGCCTTTTTTTGCAGAAGGCTGTGACTTGCTAACCTGCAGCCCACTGGGATCTCCCTTATTAGCCAGGACTGCTGATAAATGATGGAAAGTGGCTTGGTGAGCATATCTGCCAGCTCCTTCAGTACTCTTGGTTGTAACCCATCTGGCCCCATAGGCTTGTGTGTGTCTAAGTGGTGTAGCAGGTCACTACCCATTTCCTCTTTGATTACGAGGGTCTCATTCTGCTCCCCACTGGGCTGGGTACCCAGGGAACAACTAGTCCTACTAGTAAAGACCGAGGCAAAGATGGTGTTAAGTACCTCAGCAGTTTCCTTTATGCATGGGCACTGTTTCTCCTTTAATCCAAAAAAGATGATGATTTTCCCTAATGCCTCTTCTGTGGTTAATGTATTTATGGAAACATTTCTTGTTGTCTTTAACAGTAGTAGCCAGGTTGAGTTCTAGTTGGAATTTGGTCCACCTGATTTTCTCCTTTCATAGATTCGCTACACCTTTGTGGTCCTCGTGAGTGGCCTGCCCCTGCTTCCAAAGGCCACACACTCCCCTCTTGTTCCTGATTTCCAGGCAAAGCTCTCTGTTCAGCCAGGCTGGTCATCTTCCCCAGTGGTTCATCTTTTGGGACGGACATGGGGGTGGCCTTTTCCAGTCCCCTTAAGCCTCCCTTCTTGAGTATGTCCAGCCTTCCTGGATTCTTATGACTTTCAGGACTGCTTCCCAAGGGACTCTGTCAATGAGTCTCTTGAAGAGGTCAAAATCTGCCATCTGCAAGTAAACAGTGGCAATTCAGCTGACCCCCCTCCTTCTCCAAGGACCAAGAACTCTCATCAGTTCCTGATCACTATGCCCAAGATGGCCTCCAACCACTACATCCCCCACAAGTGCTTCTCAGTTCACAAGCAGCAGGTCCAGGAGGGCACCTTTGCTAGTTGAATCCTTCTTTAGCTGCATCAGGGAGTGATCTTCAAGACAGTCCAGGAACCCCTGAGGCTGTTCTCTCTCTGCTGTATTGTATTTCCACTAGATGTTTGGCTGGACGGCCACACCCAGAGTGGTGGTCAATGGCTCGACGTC
>NW_008591667.1:5866-14143 GCF_000691845.1 Merops nubicus | reverse complement strand
GGACCTGCCTAGCGGGACACCAGCCCTTGTGTTCCCCTGGAACTGGTGCTGCTGGGGTCTAAATCACCCTGTGGAGTCATGGAGACGTGCGGGTGGGGGTGCTGCCCCTGCCCTGCTGCAGGCACTGGGGGGGAGAAAGCAAGCGAGGGTTAAGGGGGAGGGTCGGTGTGATGCCCCAGCACCTGCACAGACCAGGACAGTGCCAGCGGTTATCTCGGTCCTGTCCCAGTCCGGGTGGTGCCACCCCTGTCATGCCCCAGCTCATCCTTGGAGGAGGGGAGCAGATCTTGGGCAGCACTTTGGGAAGGTGGATGCCGTGTGGGGTCTGGGGCTCTGTGTGAGAGACCTCCTGGCGTGACCAGGGAGCGGATGGAAAGCATGGCAGCGGTGGTGCTGGTGGCTTACAGCTGGGGGTCAGGGTATCCCTTCTGCCGTGGGGGGACTTCAGGGCTCTCCAGCCAGGTCATTAACTGCACTGACTACTTGGCTGACAGAAGATGGGCTTGGAGGGAGGTTGGTGACAGCTGTGTTCAGGTCGGCTCCTATGAGCACTTGCTGAGTCCCACATCTATCCCTCAGGGCATCATTAAGGCAATTAAAATGGCACTAGCTGCTATTTTCTGGGTTCTGGCAGCTTCCCTTCCTCTTCCCCGGGGCTGTCTTTGCTCCTGCTTCAGCTCCGGAGCTTGGCAGGGTGAGTTCAATATCTGGGCTTTGAGGTCTAGGCAGTTGGTGGGCATCCATCTGCCCCCTGAGGCTTGTCAGGGTGAGCTGCCCCCACTGCAGCGGGGCAGGATCCCAGCCTCGGGCTGCCCACCTCAGATCTCGGCTGGCAGCCAGTGCTCCTGTGGCACGGGGCAGGATCCCAGCCTCGGGCTGCCTACCTCAGATCTCGGCTGGCAGCCAGTGCTCCTGTGGCACCAGAGCCGCAGTCTCCCTGCCCACAGATCGCCTGCCTTCAGGAGAGGTGAGGAGGAGGAGGAAGGCTCTGCCTGAGATGCTTTGCTGCAGGCATGGCATGAACCGCAGTGCTGCCATCGCAGGTGTATCTCTGCACAGGCATCTCCACCCCTGGGCTGTTTGCACCCCCTCCCCCAGGCTGGTGCTTGGGGCTGGCTTGCTCCTCTCTTGGTGGAGAGGTTTGGGGAGGTTCGGAGAAGCTGTTCCTTGCTGCAGCCAGCAGTGGGTCGATGGGCACAGTGTCCACTCCCCATCAGCTGACGTGTCCCTGGCTGCATGGCCAGCAGCCGCGGTGACTTCCAGCCCTGCGGACTGGACACCTTCCTGAGGTGTGTGGGCTTCCAGTCCCCAGACAAGTCCAGTTTGGTGCCTCTTCCATCAGGCATGGTGTGCGTGCCACTGTAGGCACCGAGCAGGGCTGTGGCTGCTTGGCCTCAAGCCCAGGAGCCAGGGGCTAAGGGGAGAATCTTGGGCTTGAGGCAGCATCCCTGTGTTTCTGAGCCTGCCAGACCACTGGGTGCAAATGAGGGATTGTCTGTAGGGCTTCTCCAGCAGCTGACACAGACCCAATCCTGTTCTCAGCCTGGCTTTGAATCACTTTTCCCTGGCTTGGTCCCAGGGCCAGGGAAGAGGGTCCACACCAGGAGCAGCACTTCTCTGCCATTGCTGTCCATGTCCCAGCACCCCGGGGGAGGTGGGGGTCATGCCGTGGAGTCTGGAAGTGGCTCTGCACTATTTTTGCTTGGCTGGAGTTGGATCCCACTTTACACACAGGAGCCATCGGTGTTACCTGGTGCATGAAGCACTCCCTGGGGCAGCCCCTGCAGCAAGCTGGGGTCAGCCGAGGACAGGCTTGCTGGAGGCAAACCGAGGAGCCCCACTGTCCCTGGGGGGTGTGGAGCAGACACCTCACCTCTCAGGGCTCTCCAAGTTCTGCTGCTGGCACCACAGTTACTTAGTCTGAGCTCTGGCAGCTCTGGCGTGTGCACTGGCAGCACCTTCCTGCTGTGCTGCTGGGACAGAGGATCTCCTGTGTGAGGAGCTCATCAGCTCTGCCTGCTGAGCTTCCTGCGGAGTCCAGGATGGGCTCACCCCAGATTAGAGACCCTCTCAGCCCCATGGGATCCTCCTAAAATTGTGCAAGAGCTGCACGATTACCCTGCAGACAGACCCTGCTGAGTAAGCACAACCTGTGAGTGGAAAATCTTTGGATACACTTGAATCTGTATTTAAGTGCCTGGAGGATACTTGGTTGTTTTGGGGTGAACCAGCTTGCCTTGGTGATGTTTGGAGTCAGAGACGTCCTTGTGTGAGCTGTGCATCCCTCCAGGGACAGAGCCCTGCAGGGTGAAGGCTGCTGTGCTGGAAGAGGGGTGGCCAAGGCAGGGGGCTGGCAGGGTGGCACAAGCCTGTGTGACCCACTGATGCCACCCCGGCAGGTCCGGAGCCCCCGTGTGTAACCCTGCAGCTGTGAGACCCTTATGTGCAAGCAAACCCTTCAGCCTGCAGAAAGCTTTGCTTTGAAACCCAGAGAAATCCCCAGCGGGGGGGAGCTGTGGGTTCCTGTCTCAGCTGGTGGTGGGAAAGCTCTGAAGCACATCCAGTGAGCTGGGAGAGCCCCTGCCTGCTCCCCAGCACGGGACACAGCCTGGCTGGTGCCCGGGAAGCCCAGACGCTGGAGGAATGGTCACCTAACACTGCCTAGCTCAGGGCAGCCTCCATTCCTTGCAGTGCCGCTTCTCCAGAGGAGTTTGCCATGCTCAGAAAAGCACCCAAGGAGGAGGAGGCATCCCTGCTCCTGGTTTTGGTCACAGGGAAGGACCAGGGAGCTCCCTGATGGGACCAGCACCAGAAGAGCCTCTTCCCAGTTGCATACGAATGGTTTCCTGAGGAGCGAGCAGTGGAGGTTTCTCTGGGTGGCTGTTTCTTTAGTTTTTCAGGGATGTTTCCGTGGCTAGATGTGGGCTTGTGCCCTCAGAACGCAGAGTGAAGCTGTCAGTGTGTGGGGAGGAGGGGAGCTGGCCTGAGGACCCTTTTATCAGTGGTCTCTGCTTTGCAAGGTGTGTGGAGAGGATGGTAACACCTGCCCTTTCTCATTCCTGATCTTTCTTCAGATTTCTTTGTCAGACAGGATCATTAAAAAAGAGAAAGTTGCCACACACAGCTTTCTGTTGTTGGCTCTGTTAAGATATGCTGGCTAAAACCTCACACTGCTCACTCTGGGATGTTCCCAGGCTTTGGAAATGCTGTTGCTCCACACCGGCGTCAGCCCCAGAGCTGGTGAAAGAGGAGCCAGGCAGGCATAAGGAGCCCCAGCTTTCTCCTGGACTGCAGGCAGAGGCCTTGTTGTTAGGACCCTGAACTGGAGCAGCTCTCCAGCTGTGCTCTGTGGCAGAATTAGTTACAGATTAGTGAATTAATTATTAATTGTGGTGTATGTGCACGTTGAGGTGTCACAGGAAGGATTCTTGTGAAGGCTGATTGTGATAAGAGCCGCTCCTCCTGCAGGCAGTTGAAGTGTCAGCGGTGATGCACAAAGTGCTCCTGCACGGAGTGATTTTAGGCTTAATGTTCTTTCATTTAAAGGGCCTGAAAAATTAAACACTTGTGGTCACACGGGCGTGGTGCAGCCCTCTCTGCCTCAGCTCCCTCTGTGCTCTCTTAAAGACGCTGGCTGTGAGCTGGGCTCGCTCAGTGGCTGAGAGCTCTGCTCAGTGGCTGAGCTCTGCTCGTTGTTGGCCAGCAACGGCTTCAGTCGTTTGCTAGAGGGAATTTCCAGAGCGGGCTGTGTGGCACTGGGGCTGGTTTGCCCGGGGTGGCAGTGCCACGCTGCTCTCCCTGCTGCCTGCTCTATTTTCTCTTGCAGATCTTCCGGCGAGCCGACAAGAACGGTGAGTGCGCTGTGGGTGCTGCTGCCCCCTCTCTGCACAGCGCTGGGGAAGCAGCACAGCCCGTCCTGCTGCGAGGTTTGGCTGAAACGGGAGGAGGAGGAGGAGGGCGAGCAGCAATCTAGCTGCAAGAAAGATGCTGCTCTGCTTTGTCTGGAGGAAAAAAGCACTGGAGCAAAGAGCTTTGCCAGGGGCTGGGGAGGTGGGCTGCCCCAGGTCATCACCCATGAGCCACACAGGACAGGGGCCCTTCAAAGCCCTTCTCCTGCCTGCACACACACGGCTGCTCCTCTGCACTGCTCCCAGCGAGAAGGCAAAGCCAGCCGTGGAGCAGGCAGCCCAGGGGCTGTCAGGCTGTCTGTCCCTTGCAGGGTTGATCCAGCCTCCATGCTTAGCCCAGGGTTTTGCAGGTGCCCCTGTTCCTGGATGCCCACTGGAGTCCCTGGAATAGGAGAGTTAGGCTTTGCTACCTAGTTTTTAATCTGGCACCTGTAAACCAAGAAGTCCAAAATCACAAGTTGTTTCTCTGAGCCTTTCCACCCCATCTTGGCCTCTTCTTGTTCAAAGTAGCTTGCTCCAGGAACTGCTTTTATCGTAGATCAAAATATAGCCCAGGAGCTGAAGTCCTCTGCAGAGAGGAAGGAAGAAGCTCTTGAGTCAATAGAAAGATTTTCCTTCCATTAAAGCCTGATGCTTTCCTCGCTGTGCTGTTTGTAGTGGACTCTGTACTTGGATAGTTGTCTAAGCACAGAGGGTCTGCATCCATTTCTGAAAATGCTGCAGTGGAGTTGTCAGGAAGGGGGTGAAATTCCCACCTGGAATTCCAGCAGCAGTGGCCCTGCATGGCAGCGCTCCTGGGTTTGTGATGGGGAGTGGTGGGATGCACTTTCAATGAGATGTCTGCTCTAATTGTTATGCACCACACGCCCAACCGTCCCACGCTCCCAGTAGAGAGGCTGCTGGGAGGATCACTGGGGCCTGTGTGCTTCTTTCTGCAGATATATAATTATTCTTCCCTTTTATTTAAATGCAGATGATGGGAAGCTGTCATTTGAGGAGTTCAAGAACTATTTTGCTGATGGGATCCTGAGCTCGGAGGAGCTGTGGGAGTTGTTCAGTGGCATTGACAGGCGTCATTCAGAGTAAGTACCATGGTGGCACAGGGGAGAGGAGATGGAGAATTTCAAACTGCTTGACTATAGATGGAGGACATTTGGAGGCGGGTGTGATAAATAGTCAGGGTGAGATAAACCTACTTCTTTGTAACACGCAGATGTTAAAACCCATTAAGCACCAGTTAGGAGCACTGGTGATGGGAAAAGCCAGATATTTTGAGAACAGTCGTTATCAGATTTACTGTAGTTCCCTAAAAGCAAGTGTCCATTTAAAACTGCATTGCAATAGCTTGACAAATGTATTCCAGAAACACGCAGCTCTCTGGAGCAGGTTGTGTCTGCAGGAGGAGTGTGTGGTGGTGTGAGGATGAGGCACAGACTGTGCGGAGTCCCAGACTTTGCCACTGCTGACACAGGGATCTGCTTTTCCCTTACGTAAGAGCTGCTTTCCACCAGAAGTGGGTCTTGTGAGTGGAACTGGGAATTTAGGCCAGCTACTTTTAAAAACCAGAACCCCCCGAAGAGCTGGAGTGGTAACTGCACTCAGCCCTGCTCTTCTCTTGGCTGGTGCTATCTAGAAGAATCTGTTGGGCTTGTCTGGCTTTCACATCTCAGTCTTCTGGTTATCAGCGTGGCCTTGCTGGGGTCCTGCCTGCCAGCTGATGTGTGTTTTGGTACTGGGAGAAACTGGCCATTGGTAAGTTGGCTGGCTGGGGGCTGAGAGGTGCTGCTGTGGGAGAAGGTGGTTGCAGTTTCCTCTTGGTCTTGGGCAGCAGGCTCTGCTTTGGCTCATGCCACCTCCCTGGCACCCCAGGAAGCATCTTCAGCACTGCTTTGATGCCCTCGGCCAGGGCAGGTTTGAGCAGGTCCCTGCCAGGGCTGGGTGGCTCAGAGCAGCCCTAGCTGAGCACGCTGGCACTGGGGCTGTGCAGGGAGCCAGGGCAGTGGCACAGAGGAGCAGTGCCTCACCAAGAGGCCAGCAGCCACCAAACACCACAGAGCCACTGGCAGCAGATACCCAGCAGTCCCTGGCTGCAGGTCCCCATGTCGCCCACACAGGAGGACTGGAGGAGTGGGGTGACTGACTCCTGCCAAGTATTGGGGCGTGGGTTTAGCTGATTCTCCCACTTCAGTGATGGGGCAGAGCAGTGGGCTGGTGTGTGCAGCCCCCAGTGCTGCTGTCTGTCCTGCCAGCTGGGCTTGTTGGATATGGGCAGCAGGATGTATGTCCTGAAAATACCCCTGTCACTCTGGGCTGTGATGCTGGGCACTTAGCAGTGAGCTGTTCTCTTTCCTCTTACTATTTTGGGGTGACCGAGGAGTCACTAGCAGAAGAATGGTCAGATGGTGGTTGCAGGAACCAGGTACAGGCTGCCCAGAGCCTGTCTCTGAGCCATGAGCTAAAGAGGTGGAAGTGCTGACCTCATGCCTTTTAGAAACTCTCAGTGGAAACAGTCTGAAGCCTCTGATTCTGTGGAAGAAGGAACTTGTGTGAACTTTCCTCCTCTTGCTCTAGTCAGAAACTCAGAGCTTCAGCATCTCTGAATGGTGGGGAGTGACTGAAACACCCTGGGTCACGCTGGAAAGGTTTGGAAAGCAGATCTGTGATGGCAGCAGAGGCTCCCAACATGAAAACTGATAGAAAATAATTTAAAAAAATCCCATCTGCCTTGCTGAAGCTGATGGCTGTTTTCTTGCATAAAGTTCAGGTGCATTCTGACAAAATCCCAGCAGAATGATGATGACAAGATCCTTTATCATCAGTTCAAGTTTACATACACTTAATCAGCAATTTGAGCACAGTCAAAATAGAGCTATATGGAAATATGGAGAGTCTCAGGATGAGTGCTTTGGAGGCAAAGGATCCTCTTCTCTTGAAGGGGGGGAGCAGCAGGCTTTGCTCTGCTCCTCTCTCTTCCTCTGCTGCAGCCCTGCATAATGGGTTGGAATTTGACATGCAGGTTCTTTCTGTGATCTCTTTTAGGGTTCTGGTGTGAAGTAGCTCCTGGTAGCATGAAAATGGCACCATTGCTCCTGTGATTTGCTTACTGGGCTCTGTCCTGCCCTTAACTGTGCCCTGAGGGCTGCTGTGGGATGTGTCAGTTGGGAAGAGGTGGCCATACAGGGCTGCTGACAGAGCAGGCTGCATTGGGAATGGAGCAGATCTTCTAGATGATCTGTAAAGGTCCATTCTAACCCAAACCCATGGTTTTTCAACTGGGAAGCTCCCAGAAGGCTGATTTTTGCCACAAGATCTTGGGAATTGGTTTAGCATTTAGCTGTTCAGTCTCTTAGTGATTGATTAGTTAATGTTTGGTTTTGAGCAAAAAACAGTCAAGATTAAAAGAGCTGTGAGAAGCCATAGGGTTGGTGCTGATCATGGCTCTTTGTGGCACAGATGCCAGCTCACCAGAGCTAAGGTGGGGAACAGGGTGGTGGGTTGAGCTGCTGGCCCTTCCTTCTTCCTGATGAAACCAGTCTCAGCCCCAGGTTCTCACTGGGGACAGATACAAATGCCTGGGTGAGGTACACATTAGGGTTTTCACCACTTAGTTTGTTACCTCGTGTCCATGTCCCTTCCTTTGTGACTTTGACCCATCTCTTGGGTGGGAGGCAGGGGTTGCAGCTCTCACTCTGGGGCTGACGAGCAGTGCTGCGGTGCCACGGCTTGTGGCGGAGCAGCAGCAGTGGCTCTGCAGGCTCCAGGCAGCCTTCAGAAAAAGTGTGGAAAAACTGAGAAGGAGGAAGATGTTTTTCCAATTTAAACGGGTGTGTGAAGCCCCAGTCGCTCTGTCTGGCAGAGCTGTGGTCAGCTGCACAGAGCTGCTCACAGGGGGGATCAGCAGAGTTCGATGAAGTGGAATCGGCAGACACGGGGGCTGTGGTTTTGCTGATTGTCTAGTTTGCATCTCAAGGGAAACACTTTTTTTTTTTTTTTTCCAAATCCACTTTAAAAAGTGTCTGCAGTGCCAGGACAGCGTGCCAGAGCCGTGCTTTAATCAGCTCCTGTGGTGGGTGTTTGGAACAGAGCAGCCAAACGACATCCTCCCAGCGCCCGTCTGCGTCGTGAGGAGGCGCCTGGGGCAGGCAGCTGACCAAAGGCTCTGCAGTCCCACTGCCCGGGGGGTGGTGCCTCACACCACAAGTTCTCACCGTTTGAAGCACTGTCTAGGAGTAAAGTATGCTGAGTGAAAGCCCAGCAGAAAGACGAGAAAGCAGCCTTTGATTTCTTGGGGCAAAAGCTGTTAGGAAGATTTTGCTTAAATTATTCCACTTGTTCCTAGCGTGGCGTTTTGGATGCTTCACTCACACTC
>NW_008591667.1:0-5836 GCF_000691845.1 Merops nubicus | reverse complement strand
CTTTCATTTTACCTCGGGGTGTTGGAGCCCCTGTGCCCAGTGAGCAGTGTCAGAGCAGGGCTGGGATGATGTGGCCGTGGCTCCACCTCCTCTGGGCGGTGGTGCTGCTGCCATCCTCATGCTTGGAGCCCAGCAAACTCCAGGTATCACGGGTTCCTCCATGTGGGACAGCACTTAAACACTTAAAACCTTTCCATGCTCTCTTACACTTTCTTAATCAGGATTAAAGATGGTTGTAATCATTTAGGGGATTCTGAGATAGCAGAATTCTGTGAGCAGAGGCTGATTTGCATAAACAATATCCTTAGGCATTTCCCTGCAGGCTCTGAAGGTGACTCTGGGACATCACAAGCAGCTCTGCCTCTCTGGCTTTGGCCACATGAGTGGATCCCACAGCATCATGAGAACCCACGGTTCTGCTTGACATCCCATCCTGAAAATGTGGCTGTTTCTGGATGTTTTTCCCTCTGCCTCCCACCCCAGCAGCACCTCTGTTAGCAGCAGGAGGGACCTGCCCAAGCCTTGCAGGGTTGCCAGCATTGGTTCTCCAGTGCAATGCTCTCTGGTACCAAAAGGGTGGGGGGCTCACCCCCACTTCCAAGGTTTTGGGCCCAGATCCCTGCTTTAATGGCCTTTGTGGCAGGAACAACCCATCTTGTGGGCCATGAAGCCATCCAGCCCCATGTCCCAAGAGCCTGAAGAGAGCCTCATATCACCCAGGCTCTGAAGGCAGGGAAGAGGGAGGAGCAGCTGGGAGCACACGTGGGACAGGTGGGAGAGGAGGGGCCTGGTGCCATGGGACAGCCATGAGGGAGAACGTGGGCTGAGGCATGAAGAGGGAGCCCTGGCTGAAGGCTTTGCACCTTTGTGGGAAGAGGTTGGGTTGAAGAAGCAGCTTCTGGGGCCTGTCAGCTCCAGGGCTCAGAAATGGGGCTGCCAGCCCAGGGGTGCAGGGTGCTGCCTGCCTCCCCTGACCCCTGCCTGGCCACATCCTGCTCTCACAGACACTTTTCTGATGCCCTCCAGCTCCAGGAGCTCTTGATGGAGTAGCTTTGCTGGCTTCTGCTCCTGCCCCCCTGCCTGGGTGCTGCAGCCACTGGGCATGGCTCCTGAGCTGCTGGCTCTACACTTGTGCAGCTTTTTATTTTTCTAATACAGTGTTGGAAAATAGGTGGGAGGAGCAGTAAATCCAACTGGGGGCTCAAGACAAGCCCTCAAGACCCTGCTCATCACGACTGTTCCTCCCAAACCAGCCCCATCATCTAACAGCTTGTGTTTCTGTTTCTTGCAGTAACGTGGACACAGAGAAGTTGTGTGGTAAGTTGGGTGATGTTCCTGCCTCAGAGGCCGTGTGCTGGGGCTTTGTGCTCAGCTGACCTGGGCAGGCAAGCAGCACTGACAGTCCCTGTGCCTGAATCCCAGCACAGAGGACATCCGTGCTTCTCCCCTGGGGATGGGACTTTTTGTCCCTAGGGCTAGAAAGGAGCTTTTCATTTCAGTGCAGGTGGGAGCACGACTGGAGAGGGACTGGAATCCCCCCTCAGTGCTGGGCGGTGTGTGGGAAGCAGCTGGTGCAGGGCAGGCAGAGAGGGAGGTGCTTGGGAACCTCACTGTGTTTCTCTCTCTTGCTTCAGATTATTTCTCAGCCTACCTGGGAGAATACAGGAACGTGCTTTCAGCCCTGGAAGCCCTCAACTCTGCAGTCCTGGCAGCCATGGACACAACCAAGCTGGTGAGGAGGGGATGGTGGGGGGGTGGTGGGGCAGAACCCACGGTGACCTTTGCTGCCCCTTTAGCACTGAATTTGGGTGTCAGAGGCAGGCAGTGGTGCCTCCCAGGTCACTGGGGTTGTCTCCATGGGCAGTGAGGGCTGCAGCAGCACAGCCTGCAGCACGCCTGGAGGAGGAGGAGAAGGGCAGAGCTGGTGCTCTCTGCTCTGGAGATGTCTTCTTCCTCACAGAGCTCTGGCAGTAGTTCCAACAGCTCCTTGCAGACCACCTGCAGGGTCCTGCATGGGGACACTGTTCCTGGCAGTGTTGCTGATAATCTGTGTGCCATACTTCTGAGCCAAGCAAGGTCTTTTCCACAAAGGAGTGTGGTGTGAAATGGCTCCAGGGTTAAGCCTGCTCTGGACTGACCCCAGCAGCTGCTGCTCAGCACAGCCTGTGCCCACAGCAACAAGAGTTGGCTGCTGGAGACAGGGCAGGGGCTGCTGCAGCAAGAGGATGCTTTGGGCAAGAGTGAGGAGCTTGGGAGAAGGAAGGAAATGGTGAAATTCCTTGACTCCCAGCCTCGTGTTGAGTTCATCCCTGTGCTGAATGCTCTCCCTGCAGCTTGTACTGATGGCAGGGTAGATTGGAGGCTGCTAATTGGGGTGTGCAGCCTCCAGCTTTGGGAGCCCTCTGCCTCAGAGAGCAGAGCTCTGCAGCACACAGCATTGCAGGCTGAATCCAGCTGCAAAAGAGCCATGGCTAATGCTGGGAGGGACTGTCCCCAGGGACCCACTGCCTCCTTTGCATCTGACCTGTATTAAATGGTTTAGCCCTGTGCTTGGGGCTGATGCTGCATCACAGCTGTGGGAAGGGCTGGCCCTTCCTTTCCCTTTGGTTTGGGGTGGATGAAGGACATCATCCACACACACACTGTCCACTGACAGAGAGGTAAAGGGGTCCTGGTCCTGCTGTTGTCTCTGCAGAGTCATCAAAGTGCTGTTTGTGCCTCTGTAGCATCACTCACAATTTTACCCTCTCATTGAGTTTTCCTCTGGCCACGTTCAGTCTCAGCAGTGTCTCCTTGTATGTTGGGAAATTTCATGTCAGCAGAGGGAATCACTTGAAAATGCATTTTCTCTTTGGTTCAGCTGCCCAGCCCCCTTCACTGTTACTAAATGCAAGTCCAGAGGGAGAGGACAAATCCTCTTCAGGGAGCTGTGCTCTCTGTTCAGTTCCTTTCTGTTTGTTTTCTTGGTAATGAATTTGTATCATCATGTGTTTTTCCAAAGGGAACACAAGTACTGTCTGCTCCACAGTATCAGCATGTATTCATTCACTTCATAGTTTCTGGTGCCACAAGTGTTCCCTGGAAGAGAAGCAGGTTTTCTTTGTTGAAACAGGTTTTTGTGGACTCTGTTTTCCACCCCAGAGCCAGGGGGCCAGGGCACTCTGATGTTCACAGTGCTGCTCTCACCTGGGCAAGCTCTGTACTCCTTGGGTGTTCTGATCCCAGCCCTGAGCTCCAGGGTGCCCCGAGGCAAATCCTGACCTTCCTGGGAAGCATCTCCCTGGGCTTCCTTGGTCTGCTGGGCTCTGAGCTGGTGAGAAGGCAGGAGAGGGCAGTGCTCCAACCCTGTGGTCAAGGCTCTTGCAGAGCTGTGGGAAATCTGCTGCTGCTGGAGGCTGGCAGAGGTGATAAGTGCTGTGCTCTTACCTGCTGTGACTTGAATGTATTCCCGTGTTTGTATTTCCAGAATGGGAGTCAATCTTGGGTTATTGTGGGATTAGTAGGTTTACTGGGTTGGATTTTAGCCCAAGCCCCATCCCCTGTCTCAGGGAGGTGTGAGTAGAGAACAGACATTTCCTGTGTTACATGCCTGTCCCTCATTTCTGTTGACTGAAGCACTTAATGCCACCGTGGCTGAGGGCCCCAGTTTGGCAGAGGAACCACTCTTCTAGGAGAGCTGAGTGAAACCTCATCATGGGAAGCTGCTTTTGCTGAAGGTGCAGCCACGTGGTGCACTGGGCAATGGAAGAGACCTGCCTGCTCCAGCAGCCCTCACCACAAAGCTCTGCTCCTGGAGCAGGGCTGTGGAGCAAACAGATGTCAAAGGACCTGCAGCCCCTGCCTGTTTTTTCCCAGGCTGTGTTTTAGAGAGCTTTGCATGACTTCCAAGCAGGCAATGATACCCAGGCTAGAAGAAGGAGAAAGGGAGAACTTCTTTGGTGTGAGGGTGGCAGAGCCTGGAGCAGGCTGCCCAGATAGGCTGTGGAGTCTCCTTCTCTGGAGAGGAACCTGTTTGGATGTGATACTGGCACCCTGCTCTGGGTGACCTGCTGGAGCAGGGGGGCTGCATGAGGTGATCTCCAGAGGTCAGTTCCAACCCCCACCATTCTAGGAATCTGTCATCTCTGACTTGAGCTGGGTCTCATCAGTTGAACCACAGCATCTAACGTAGGTTAGCAGGAGGAAGACAAATTGTCAGGGGTTCCTAAGCTGCTGTCATTGCCCACGGGGGTGGTAGAAACATGGTAGAGATGCCTCTTCAAGAAAAGAGGGGGTTTCTCCAAATTCTGGCTTTCCCACTTACATTTGTACAATATAACCAGACAGCTATGCTGCAGTACACTAGTTAAAGCTTGTCTTGTGGCTAAACTTTCCATTTGCAATATAATAGCCTCAGAGTAAGGAGTGAACTGTGAGGGGACCTTGGGAAACAGTCTGATAGTCTGATAGCAGGGAAGGTTTAAGTTCAGCTGGTCCCCTGGGAACCAGGCAGGGGATGTGTGTCTGGGCTGTGGGAGCTGGGCAAGCAGAGAGGAGCAGTGCTGGTGGGGATTTTGGTGCCTGTACCCCTTGGGAGTGAGGAGAGTGGGCAGGGGGAGCAGCAGGGTCCCCAGCCCTGTGCTCTCCATCCTGTGGGTCTGTGGGAAGGGAGGCTGGTGGGAGCAGGTGGGATGCTCTGGGGAGAGGCCAGAGATGCAGAGCTGGAGCTCAGCTTCCTGCAGCCACATCAGATTGGCTTTGTCACCATCCTCTTCCTCTGGCCAAAGAGTGAATTTGTTTTCAGGCCCAGCACTGGCTGGGTGGAGGGCTCTCCTTGCCTAGTGGTGGGGGCAGCAGGAGCCCAGGGCAGTGCTTGGTGGATGGGTGCTCTGCACTTGCCCCCTGCTCAGCCCCAGCCACGCCAGCACCCCCAGGCAGACACATCTCTGGGGCTGGGCTGGTGGCTCAGCTGTGGTGCAGAGGAACCAGAAAACCATGTGGGGCTTGAGACCTTCCCTGCTGTCCCTCCTCCTCAACAGATTTTTGACACCAGCACTGGAAGAGTTATGTCCCTTTTGTGCAGAGCTTCTGGAATTGCAGATCCTCAGTTCTCCCATGTATTGGAGAGAAATACAGCAGGACTTGGAAGTATTTGACGTGAGTAGTGTGACAGCATTGCTAGACTCTGTTTTGGTCACAAAAGAGGGAGTGGATGGTGCTCAGTGGGGATGAAGGCAGCCATGCTCTTGATCTGTGTGGCAGCCTTTGGAGTGTGCAAGGACACCATGGGGAAGGCAGAGGGGTCTCTGGCCCAGTCTGTCTCCTTGTCAAGGAAAGAGGTTGACCTCTCCTGGTGGACGTTCCCGTGGAGCAGTTGGCCCTCCTGCAGCATGTGGAGACTCCTTGACCTCCCCCTGCCAGTCCTGCCTCTCTTAATGCTCACACTGATGTCCCATGGTTTCTGTGTCCCTCAGGGAGCTGGGCATGGGGGCTGGCTGTGGGGAAAGGAGTCTGCTGTGGCAGCCAGGCAGTGCTCCCCAGCTCCTGCCCCCGTGCAACCTCTGATGCTTTTCTAATCATCTGCTGAGCTGAGTGAGGTCACTAAAGCAGCAGCAAAGCCAGGTGAGTGCTTTTCTGCCTGTTCAGCAAGCTGAATGAGCTCCATGAAGCACCAGATGACCTTTATACCAAAATTACAAAGAGCAGGTTCAGTCCCCTGGTTTTCACCAGCTCATCCTCTGTGGCTGAGCCACTTCAGTGCCAGGACCAGGCATCACCCCCCGTAGGGATGCTGCTGCAGTGCAGGCACCCTGTGGACCTGCTGCTCAGCTAATTCCTCCCACCCCTGGGGCTCCTG
>NW_008591666.1:0-21284 GCF_000691845.1 Merops nubicus | reverse complement strand
GGCCCCTCCGCAGCCAGCGGGGCCTGGCCCCGGCCCTCTTTGTTTGCGCTTTCAGACTTCAACGCTTGAGCGGATTTACACAAGTAAGTGCACTCGAGTAGTGGGCAAACTGAATAAGAGCACTAGGCCAACCGGCTGCAGCGGCCAAGGAACAGAAAGTGGTATTAATCCTCTGAATTGGATACCAAAGCGCCGCCTGTGCCCCACGGAGCTTCCCAGTGGGGTCCCCTCCCCTCCCCGCCCTTCCGCGGAGCTGCAGAAGTCTGGGCAGTGTCCATCCCCTCCACCCCCAGCTGCCCTCCCATATGCAAGGGATGGGCAGTTGTTAGCAGGAGCCTAAGGCAACTAGTGGAGGAGAAAAAGATACTCAGAAGTAATCTGCACTTGGAAGTTTACCAAAACAGCTCTCCCAAAATAGTTATTCCAGAATAATTACTGCAATACATTTTTTGAAAAAATACAATCTGCCCCTCAGCTGGGCAAACTCTGGATTGCCTCAAAAACTTGCCTCTTCTAGAGCCACAAGGCAACAGATACTGCTCCAGGGTATCCCTGTGCTACAGCAAATCTGATATTGTTTGAAATGTGAACAGCACAATTTTAGACTTCTAAACCATCAAACTTGGAAGCTAGATTGCAATGGGAATGCTGCCTTCATGGGTATTTGTGCATGTGCACACAAAAGAAGACAGGGAGTCCAGAAATGAAAATGAGATTTCAAAAATGCTGAAATCCTGCAGCTTGCATGTCCTCCCCTGTCTGTCAAACCCAGTTTCTCTAGGAATATATTTACAATGCCTAGACAACTGCTCATCAAACCCAGCGCGTGTTTTTGCAATTTTTGACAGTTAGAAGAGCATATATTTGTTCAAGTTTATTTTTATAGTATTCAACACTATATACCAAAGACTCAGTAGTATGGAAACCAACAGCATTTTCTTCCACCCAGCTGTAGCTTTTACCTTGCCTCAAGCCAGTGCAGGATTGAGAAAATTATACCTATTCACATCTTTACATCCTTCTGCTTTCTTCATGCAGTTTTTATGCCAACAGAGAGAACAGAACTTCTCCTGTCCCTGTCCAACCAGAAAATACTAGTGAAAGATGAGTTGTTCTCCAAAAAACGAACCATCAGCTTTCTCCTAGACCAACGCAGTCACACGATGGATCCTTATCACTGACAGAAGCGGTTGCTTGATGTCAATTATTAATTCATGTAAAACTGAATTGAATCAGAAGATAAAGCACCTGTACCTGCTACTTATGTCTAACCTCAGGCTTCATCACAATCCACTGGCAGCTTCCAGACCTGTCAGGGGCAGTGAAGAGTTTGCCCATTTTGTCAGTCCTGGCAAGGATGCTGAAACCTTTCCCTCTTGCATGACTACTTTCAAGTGCCAGTTTTAAGGGATGAGGGTCCACCCCTATCTCATCCCTGTTGTTTCCAGCTCTCTGTGCCAACAGTTAGACTTCCCCCAAGTGTAATAGATGTGGCTGCCTCTTCTACCTTTGCATGCTACAGTCTGCAAATTCTCACAACTCTTTCTCCTCTCATTGCTCCAGGCATAAGCTTGAAATACTTGCTTTGCCATAAATAGCACACATGGCATTATCTTTATCCAGACAATGTATGTTTAAAGAATAGTTATGTTGCAGTGTCAAGCACACAAAGGAGTTGGGAGTTCTGCCCTCTTGTGTGTCCAACACATTCAGCTGTGAACACAGTTATTTTATGAGGCAGGTCAAGATGCATCATATAATTGAAGAAAACAATTCCAGAACAGGAGAACATGTAACTGTAAGCAGTACTCCCAAGCACACAGATACTGTTGCATATGCTTTTGTTCCTTTGGCAATAACATAGCCCAGCCTTTTAGAAACATACTGCTAGTCTTACAAAACAACCTGATAAAAGGAAAATACAATTTTTATCTCTACAAAACCTTAGAAGGATTTTATAGCTGGGACTTTCTTGGTCTGCAGGCTTTTTTCCTGTTAGATTTCAAATCCCTGCCACAGACTGAGGAAGAGGGAAAGGTCATTAGCACCCTTCCCAGAAACCATGGGAATCCTTTAAACTGAGTTGAAAAGCATTAGGCATTTGGAACAGAGGAATTACTGCTGGGTTTCCTCACAGCAGACTTGCAATGTTCTGCAGGTTATTTTTTTTGTCCAGCTGCCACAATAGCTTCTCCTTCTCTCTTCAGTACCAGACAGCTCTCTGTAAGCCACAGCTTGAGCTATGCTACAACAGGCAATCCAGAATCATCAGGTGCTTCACACCGTCACTGCTACTGCCTTCACCTGTCTGGCTTTTCCTGGAATAAACTCCTTCCCATAAATCCTAAGGCTGGGCTGCAATCCACCAGCAAACCACTCAGTCCCAGAAATGTAACAGCAAGCAGGTTCCCTCTGGCCCCTAATAGCTAATGTGATTACCTCCAAGGATTTTTTCATGTTTTGATCAAGAGTTGTACCAAACACACAGTACCACAAATGCAATTTTTCTAATTCTCAAGGAACGTTAGAAGGTAGAAGCATCAAGGTGTGTAACTAAAGCTAGACTCACCCAGTTGTTCTACCCATCCTCTCCTCTCCAAAATGAAACACCCTCTGCCCCTTCCCCAGCTCCTGTCTTTCTGCATTTGTCTCATCAGATTTCTTTCTGGTTGCCAAAACAGGCTCCTGACACAGCCAACTTCCATTCACTCCATCTGTCACCAATCCAGTGTGATGCATTCCATGAACTGAAACCAAGGTGTCCTCTTAACTTTTCACTGAGCAGCACTTTGTCCTATCGTGCTGCTCTTCCAAAACCATTGCTATCCATTCCAGACAACCTGGCTCAGCCAAAACACTCTAAGCCCAGGCTGTGTCCCAGGGATGCCCAGAAAGCTGCAGCTTATATCCAGAAGCAGAAGCTGGTGAACAAAGACATGAAATTCCCTCAGTATTTCTCATGGCTCCAATCATCATGACAGATGTACCATTTACCCTCCCTGAAGGGTCAACAGAGTAAGACAGCCAAAGGAGAGAATACCCACGAGAGACCAGCAATCCCTCAAGCAGACTATAAATACAGTCTGCAACACAGACTATAAAACTCTGCCCATCCTAAAGCAATATTTCAGTTTAGTTATGCCAACTTATCCAGCATGGGCTGAAAATGTAGGATTGTCTTACATCCTGAGAATTCAAAGCTTGCACACCCACAGTGCAGCTGCAAATGCATGATAAAAAACAGAGGAAAATATTTTTTTTTTAAATTCTGGGCACCTTTTAACCATTCTTTTGAGGACAAATTCAGTAGTTACTGTCATGTTTTGAAGCACTTGCTCCTAAAAGGCAAAAGCAAAGGACACTGCTGCCAAGGCCTACACAGCCTCCATGCAGTAAAATGAGCAGGCACACATCTGAGACTGGGGCCAGGGGAAGCCTGAAACTCCAAAGTCATTCTTCTGAATATACAAAAATATTTCAGAAATGGTAAAAAAAGAAATCTAGTAGGACTCCTGTCCTGGTTTGGGGTAGAACAGAATTGATTCTCTTAAATTTTACCTCTCAGCTCAAGCTCTTCTAACTAACTGCACTTTCTGAAGCCAGCAGCATATTTTCAGAGGCTGTCTGCTTCTAGCAGTGATAACTCCCCATGTTCAGAGTCCCCACCAAGGGCTGGTGTGTGCAGACCAAGGTCACTGCTGAATCCTGTGTACCAACAGAGTGGGGCAGAAAGTAAAAGCCACCCCTGCAGGGAGGAGCGGACAGGACAAGTGACCCCGCACTGACCAGCGGGGTATTCCATCCCATATCCCTCATATTCAGGATAAAGCTGAAGGATCATGAGGGTCAATCCCCTTCCTTCCCCTCTTTTGCTGCTGCTGCAGTGGCCGGTATCCGAGGAAGACTCCATCCATTCTGCCTTTGATCCCGAGCCCTGTGATCCTGAACCCAGCTCCAGAATCCAGCTCCTGTACCCAGTTGCTGTCTGCGGCTGAGTCCAGCCTGGGTCTTTTCCCCAGGGGCTGCTCCCCAGCACTGGGGGTGACAGTGACCTACTGCCATCAGGGGGCAGTTGGGTTCAATACTGGGCTTGTATATACCTGTATATATTCAGTTTTATTATTAGTAGTAGTATTTTCATTAAAGCTCTTTTACTTTTCTTTCCTAATCGCTAAGTCTCTCTCCCTTGTTCCCTTTCTCTTCCCCTTTTCCAGGGGGAGGAGGGGAAGAGAGGAGTTAACAGAGAGCATCTGTTACAGGTCTAGGGGCAGCCCTGACCCTAAACCATGGCAATTCCAGGCTCTTACTAAAAGCTATTAATTTTTTTTAGTAGTTTCCCATATTAAAAGCTTTTTAGAACACGAGTGTGTTTTGCCACATTCACAGAGTACAGTGCATGATAAAGTATATCCCTGGAACTTAGTTTTTTTTCCTGCCCAAATGGACCAGAAAACCACTAAAAGTTATCCTTTCAGTTAACAGAAATAAGCAGTACACAGAAAAGACAGACCACGGGACACACTGTGCATTGGGGC
Organism: Merops nubicus; assembly: GCF_000691845.1. Lineage (NCBI taxonomy): Eukaryota > Metazoa > Chordata > Aves > Coraciiformes > Meropidae > Merops > Merops nubicus. The sequence goes on along the minus strand of NW_008591666.1, from coordinate 16,749 downwards.
CCAAGAAAGGAGTCTCCTGCCAGGATCTCGCTCACTGGAGATTTCACACAAGTTACTATTTTTCCAGCTCTGCTAGTTGCTTGCCAGGTAGAGACTGGAAAGTACCTTTACTGTCTCATGATGCATGGTGGGCTTTCCTAAAAGCATCAATAGTTGACTTCACAGAAAAGAAAACCCAAAAACTTTTTTGGCATGCCCAGATTCACTGAGGCTCCCTGCAGTGCCTCGCTCACATGGCGTTCCTCTGTAAGCTATAAACTGAGTCTGCTATGTAAACAGCATTATATGCCAGTGTTGTAGGACTCCAGGATTCTCACAAACAAACAACTCAACAACAAAACCCAGCTGTAAACCACCAAGCTTACAGGTAGCAGTAGGACTCCTGGTAAAAAAAAACCTAGATTAGATACAGTGCCTAACCTGAGAAAGCTGCTGAAAACAATCCCCCAACCCACCTTGCTTTCATTGTTACTAAAAAGAAATTAGAAGAAGAAAAAAATAATAAATCAAAACAAAAAACATCTCAGATGAACAGACTGGTGTCTTTTACACATGGTGACCCATCAGAAGAGGCTCATGACTGTTCATACCCCACCCTCTTGCAATGAAGATGTACACCCACAAGCTCCTTCTCCTTTTCAGGAATTAAGTGGGTTTGCCTTTTAAGGATCTGATTTTCCATTTATCAACTGTAAAAGCCTCAGTTCCACCTTCAAAGAGGAAGTCCAGCACAGTTTGATCCCAGAAAGGTGCAGAGCATCAAGGGACTGTACAACTTAGAGCCATCTGTTCCCTCTCCCTTTTGCTCATAGACAGAGAAGCCACCCCCCCCTTATTTCCATTTGGCTTTTCCAGCCCTCCCCAGCTTACCTGGCTTCATGGATCATCAGGCTCCACCAGAAGCCTCCTCTGCCTGGAGGCTTCTTTCCCTTCTCTCTCCACCCCTCCCACTGCTCTGTTTTATTAAACCCACCTGCCTGTCCCTTCAGCCACCTGCTATTCCCATTTGTGTTCACGCAGCTACCCAGGCACACATGCTGCTAGTTAATGCTGCCCAGATCCAACCACTGCTGGTAGATGCACCTGTCAGAAGCTGATGAGCAGGAAAGAAAACAACCTCGCCTAGCTGGGGTAAGATCTGCTAACTAAGGACTCTGAAAGCAGTGCCTCAATACTGCCTTCACAAGACACCCCTGGGAATCTGGGTCACCCCATCACCGCACACTGAAAGCGGAGCCTGCAACGAGACAGGAGGAGTAAAATGGGATTCAGCACCTCACCACCACCACCAGAGCTGAAGGCAGCTTGAAATGAAGCAAGAAAGAGGCATAAATTATAAAGACAACCGCCTAGTGATGCATCCACAGAAGTTTTTCTTTCCTAGATGTTTTCCAGTGAGAATAGTTCTCTTTGCATGATGCATTGACAGCTTATGCCCTAAGGTAAAGAAATCTGAGCATGACACAGAACCCGGCGAGACACTCGTGCAGACATCTTGCAGACCCTCCAGTCTTCTCTTTACTGCAAAGTGTAAAACAAAATCCTATCTAAAGAACAGATTTCTCTCCAACATGTATTTTCCTTTGTTCCCCCTTATTTTAAAACACACTCCCCTTCATGTTCTTAACTAAAACTGGGAAAACCATACAATGTTTCCTTTGCTGTCAAGGACTGTTCAAAACTCCACATTAGTAGTATTGAGAGCCTTAGTGTACCAGCCCCCTCTGAATATTTTAAGCATCATGCAACAAGATTAAGTAGTATAAAACAAACAATGAGTAGCTCCAAATTTCAGGAGAAACTGATGGAGCTGAACTGGTCTTTAAAACCTTGAAAAATCTGCAAAACATACTTAATGAGCAAACATTCATGAGTTTGTGTATCTTTTCACAGGTCTTCTTAAAAAGAGTTCAGTGATCAGTGTGCTGTTGCCATTCTCTTCATAACCACTCTTAGGAACATCAAAATGATGACAATCACAGTAAATTTGAATATCCAGAAGAAAACACAGACTAAACAAAAGCAAAACAAGGGAAAGCACATGTTCATAATCACTCAGAAAACAGACTGATTAGGTATTTAGTGTATGTGCACATGTGTATGTGTACATACATATATGGACAGTCTTCCCCCTCATAAAGGGAGAACAGATGGATTTTTATATCCATATTTGATGTACATGATACAACCTTTTAATTTTAGTGAAACAGTGGAAGGCAAATTTCAGCTTAAATGAATTTGATCCACACCATAAAAAAAAAAAATGAATTAAAGATGAGATGGTTGGAATATTTTTTCCTTGCAGAGCAAGATGGTTAATAGATGACATGTTTCATTATCAAATTTGGAAGGGCTTCGTTTTCCCATGAACTAGTAATTGAATGTATATGTATAGCTTGTCTCCCTGTAAAAATTAATTGTATCTTGCTGCATTAAAAAAAAACCAAACCAACCCAAAAGATTACAAAAAATCACACTCTTCTCCAGCTCTGATGCAGCCACAGAATAAAAGACAGTACAAAGTTGTGATGTGCCAGAAAGGAAACTGAGGGAGTGCTTCTTATAAGAAATGAGCTAACAGAAAGTGCTTTAGTTCATCCAACAAAGCAGCAGCAGACCACTTAAAAACAGCAAACATTAGAAATTTGCATTTTGTTATAGTCAAAGTTACAATTTTGTATAACACAATCTTTTAAACTTCTTTAGTTTTAAATTAATTCTTTACTTTAAAATATTGTCCTGAAACTACTGCACTACATTTACAACATAAGCATCCACTTTATACAGTTTTTCCAAAGATGTTTCTTCATGTTTTTAATATTTATTTGATGTTTATTGATTCAAATACATATACTTTGGAGGCAAAAGTCCACTTAAATACAAACCATTTTCTGCACTGAAAGAAATATCTACGTAATTAAACAGTTTTTCTTAGTGACAAGTTTTCTCTGCCAAACTTTACAAATTTTTTTAATATTTATTTGATGTTTATTGATTCAAATACATATACTTTGGAGGCAAAAGTCCACTTAAAAGTCCACTTAAATACAAACCATGTTCTGCACTGAAAGAAATATCTACATAATTAAACAGTTTCTCATAGTGACAAGTTTTCTCTGCCAAACTTTACAAATTAAATGAAAATGAGAAAATAGGTATTACATCTTGAAACTGGTCATGTCCAAGCTTAGTTCAATAATTTTGGGTTTGATTGATGTGTACTATGGCAAGGGCCATGGAGACCCCTCTGGAGCAGTGGATCAGCTGGGGAAGGAAAGAAGACCAAGTACAACACAGATGGGCAAGGATGACATTAGACAGCACTACAGCCATTTCTGGCCATCAGACAGACTTTGCTAGATGGCACAGAGCAGAGCAGCCCTCACCCAAAGGGATGCCAGGAGCCAGCCAGGCTCTGGAGCCACTTGAGGACCAGTGTCACTTAAAGGCTAAAGCTTCACTTCCCAGAGCCCAAAGAAAAGTGCTGTAAGTCAAACCCACTGTCTGCACCCTGAGCTGGAAGCCCTCAGTGGAATCCACTGAGAGGTCAGAATTCAAAACCAGATCCCACTATCATTTCTAATAAGTATCTTTTGCTCATCAATGAGCTATGTCAGCCAGAGCCACACTATTTCAAAACTGGCCTATCTAGTATAAAAAATCATTATCCTTTCCAAACAAGATTATTTTCCTCAGAATTTATGGCACATTCCCCAGACTATAACTAAGGTTAACAACTGTTATGTTTATCATTCTATGCTTTGTCCTCAAATTGGTGACTACAGTACAAAATCTTTTACTATACTAATACTGCTATTCCTGGGGGGGAAGTGAAGGGCTTGTTCTTTTGGACAGCACTAAATACAGCCTAGGATTACTCTTTTTCCAGCCATGTTCACAGCTCCAGGATGTGAACCTTTGTTTTGTCTCCAAGCACTACTTCACAGCAAGCTTTATCTTACAAAGCACAGCAGCCAGTGCCTAGATGATGTTTTATGTAAAACGGTTTATCATTAACATTTGAGAGCCACACTAACAATGTGAGCTAAGTCAGAAGAAAAACAGAAAATCTTTTGATTCTAGCAAAAAACTTGCAATGTAAAACAAACACTTGATTCACAAGTGCTACTGTTGGAGAAGGAGAGAGTCAAGAACTAATCTACCATAGTAATTGGATTGAAAGATTCGGGGTTGGTGGAATTTAGTGGCTGTATTAAAAAGCCATCTCCTCTTCAAGGCAAGGAGCCAACACACTGAGGAAAACACAGGGAACAAGTCAGGGAGTGCCATCCAAGGTTAAAAGATGACCCTGTTATCTGTAAAATGAAAGGGCAGACTATTTCCATGAAACAGCTTGTCTGTCTTTTGCAACCTAAAGCTGGTTTTTATTACCAAAATCAGCAACTGGAAAATACATTTACCAGAGCATTATTCCCATGATTATAATAACAAAAGGGTCAATTAAAACTCAGTTAAGTGGTAAATCTGTTGTGTAGCAGACTGATATTAAAAGAGAATTTCAGTTTTTTCAATAAAAACTAGAAATACTGGGCATAGCACTGTACAAATTTTGAAAGTAAATCCTTTTTTTATACCCTTGTTCCTCCCCCTAGAATGACCAAACAATTCTGAATCATTTCTCCACTGAACATTGGTTTAAGTTTCCAGGAAGAACTGGTTTTCTGGAATAATGAAATAGAACTCAAAAATGCAATTTCATGTTTACAGCAGGAGATAACCAAATGTGTTTCTGGGTACCAAAAAAGAAGAAATAAGACAGATTTAATGAATTACATCTATTAAATGGGAATCAACAGCTCTAAGAATCCATTCCATGGCAATAAATGGAAGTGAGGACCCAATTTTTGCACAAATAGATTATGTTATAATACAGTCGCTGCTGCAGTGTGCAAACAAGTCCTGAACTCACACCACATCTGAGCTGTGTTCGGAGCTCACCTTTGTACACTCAACTACACAGTTGCTTTAGAATTCTTACCAGGAAGTCTGCAATACCATTTATACCCTAGACTTCCCTGGTAGGAAGTAAAATTTCCTGTAGGTTTTATTTCACCACTTCTCTCTCTTCTTTATTGCAACACTAGAACTGCTCATTGGCCAAAACCCAAGAGCTCAATACTGCCAGTTGCAGGAGGATTTAACACACACACAAAACACCCTCTCAACCCAGGCCTGCATTCTGCAACATGGGCCCACTTTTAATTAAAAGCAGAAGCTCAGATTACCCCACACAACCATTAAGTAATGTGACGACTTTTCTTAGTTCCATTTTAACTGCCTGCTTCCTTCAGCAGCTTTTAATTCTGCATTCAAGTTCACAACATCAAATGTTGCCAGCACTGTCTGATCTCAGCATGGCAGCAGAAAGTACCACTAAACTATGCTCCAGCGTTTCTAACAAATATGGCTGAAGGAAATTATTTGCCTGGATAATGAGGCTAACAGGTATTCCCCAAAATCAACGATGAACTGCATTTAGTTTATTTTTCACTCTTGCTCTTGCTGTTAAGAAGTCACAGAAGCTTTCTTCTAAAAACTCTGCTTCAGCCACAGCAGGGATGACTAATTATAAGCACCATGTCTGGGGTAGAAAGAAAAAGAAAGAAAGAGTTTGTTTAAGCTTATGGAGATGTGGCTGCATGCTTCACTTTCTGCCTTTTCTTCTTGTCAAGCAAACAAAGCAGAGGGGTGGGAGGGGGACTGGCAGCACAAGCAATGACACAGCCTCCCAAATTCAAAGCTGAAAAGATGTTCCAGCTGATGAAAGGCAACAACAGGAGGCTGCTCAGTTTTCACTCCACTGTGCCACACAGGAGAACTCAGGACAGGAAAAATCTGTTCCCTAAGTGTGGTTCATTAGGGCATATGAAGGCTTCAGAAACATTACTGCATTTTTAACAATTCAGGAATCTGCCCGTGTCCTTCTTGATTAACATCTATGTAGCAATTGTCCAAGCTTCACTGGGGTTGTCATTTTGCTGTCTGGAAATATCTGTAATTGCTTATACCAGCTGAAATTGTTATTTCAGCTTTTCAGTGTCTTTTAAAGCTGGCATCTTAATGAAGGGGCATATTTTTTGACAGCGAATGCCAAAAATGTGCCTAAAAAAGAAGATCATGAGAAGAGAAAGAGCAAGAGTAAAACAAAAATTCATCTGCATGTGGAAACACACACTGTCCGGAAGCCTTTCAGAGAATTTACTTGCCTCTTTAGCCTCTAGTCACCTGCCTGCAAGAGTGTACCCATGAGCAAGGATTTGCACTACTGTTTTAGCTCAGCAGCAGCCAGCACCTGCATGTGCAGCTTCCACTAAAACCACAGGAGAGGGAATGAATGCCCTAGAACAAGGACTTGTTCCAGGATTTTTTAATGGCTGCAAACAAGCTGCTAAAGATTATTACATACCAAAATTAGCAGGGGAAGAGAGTCCATTCCTTTTTTTTAATAAAGTCTGCTGGTCTAAGCCATACATATGTTGTTACTCTCTTCAGATGTGTTTCAGAAGTTTATGCATCTAGATACACCAGGACACTTTTTGCCACACTGCAGTTCACTGCTGAACTGTTTAGATTTAAAGCAAATTCTTCTGAACTGAAGAGCCATCCAAATCCAAGCCCATGTCTGACATGCCTCAGAGGAAGTTCCCTCTCTGTAATTGATCATCTATTCACTCAGAGTAGGTGATCATGTTCTTCTCACTGCATGAAAATTGTTTGGTTTACACTTATAGATTATAGAGCAACTTTGTTACTCTAAATAATATACTTCCTAAGTCTGACAGGAAAGAAGCACTTTTTTCCATGGCAGCCCCAAAGCCAAGACTTGGAGCCATGAAGACATCAGACATGCAGAGATGGTTGGTAAGACAGCCTCCAGACCAAGAGAAGGACAGATAACACCTATTTTTAGCAGTCTGGGAAGGTAAAAAAAAAAAGTATGTATTCTTTTGTACTTGCTACAGCAGTTTTATCTGCCCTGCACCATGAGGGATGTGACAAGGTCTCTGCATTCTTACCGAGAGGCCTAGGCAGTCTTGGTGTCTCCCAGGAAAAGAGGATTCATGTTCAGCTGAACTCTGCACAATGAGAACAAGAGAAGCAAGACGTGTGGTAAGCAAGTTCCCCATGATACTAGTCCCTTGCATTCTCCTGAATCCTTGCGATTACTAAGGGGGAGACCATGACAACAGCAGAAAAGCCATTCACTGCTGACACTGGAGACACAATGGCCAACTAGTACTTTGGGTGAAATAAATTACCCACTAGCTGTTTTATTAATGACCCAGCCAGAAGGCTCATACTTCATGGCAGAAGATGAAAGAGACAAGTAAACCAAGCTGCTAGTCGACAGGAATACATTAATATTCATTTTGCTTCTTATAAGCTGTGGGTCAGAGCAGGAAGGGAGCTGGGCATCGCTGCTCTGTCAGTGCTCCGTGGGTTTTAGGTCTTGATTCTATCGTGAATTCCCATTTAAATTCAAGATGAGCAAGTAAACCCAGGAAGATGGACACTGAAAACCACATACACACCCCACTGCAGATGGTTATCTGCTAATTAACACAAGAATAGAGTCAACACAGAAGCATCCTGAAACTCTACTGTCTGCTCTGGAATGCAAGCAGTAATGGGAAGCTGGTACTTCCAAAAGGAAGCCCTACCATCAGTGAGTACCTATGTACTTCAAGCTTTCTCTAGGAAGCAAACTCTCAAACTTTTGTAGACAGCCCAGTCCACACCCTCATGTGTATTTGTACACACATGAAGATTTTGTCCACCTTGAGAAGTATTTCTGCAGCTGTTCACCCATAACCAAATTCTTTTTTCACTTCTCCACAGTATGACTGCAAAAGAGAAAACACAGAAGAAAATGGAGCAAAAATGTCACCAAGACATTATGGCTTCTTTTTTTTTTTTTCTGTTATGATTTCCCAGAAATGCTTTCACAGATACTCTACAAACACTTTTCAGACCACAGATACTACTTTTTCTCCCCCAAAGTATAAATCAATGAAGTCAGTAACAGAAATTTACTTGAGGTAAAATTAAAACATTATCAAGATGACTCAGGATAGTATCAAACCTATCATGTTACTCGTCTGTAACTCCAGGACTCAAAATAACAACAGCTCAGATACCACCAAGTCTGTCAATCATGAAAAGTCAATATTGCAGTAACACGTAGCCCAATTACCTGTCACACAAAGGTACACAAACCCCAGTGCTGTTCTGTACTTTTGAGCATGTGTACATGCTTAAAGACAACTTACCACCTTTGATTTCAAGCTCTTCAGGACAGAAGCTTCTTAGGCAGTCAGTAAGTCCAACCAACCAATCAACAAACAAACAAACCCACACCCAAAAACCAACAAACCATTCATGCAATGTTCTGCATGATCAGAAGAGTCTCACCTCTTTTTTTTTAAAGAAATAAAATACTGAAACCTACATGAGATTTTTCTGAGAAATAACATGCAAGAATCAGTATGTTCCAAAAATTGTGTATAAAGAGGTGAAATATTTTTCCTTTACATCCAGACACACTTATTTAAGAAAATACACTGCTCATGAAATGTACCAGAACAAAAGCTTTGAAAATTTAAGTTCACAGGCTGGATACACCACAAACAACAGCAACTCATATATCTTCCCATTTCCTCCAGCAAGCCTGAACTTGTTACCATAGAGAGGAGATGAAGAAGAGAATTCCTGGGAAAATATTTCAACAAAGTAATTGGCACAGGAAAAAAAAAAAAAAATAGGAACTCTGGAGGCTCTTACAATGGATAGATCATGGCGGACTAGGAAGCTGAAGAGCCACAAACAAATCAATGAAAGATTTTAAACATACAGATTTCCAGTAGAAACCACGACCACATATCATGGAGATTTGGGGTGAGAGGAAGGAGGAGATTTCTGCAGAAAGGAAGAAAAGAAATTAGGCCATTATTTTGACTATAAGTACATTCATAGTTTTGGGGGTTTTTTTAATGGGATATAAAGTCTTCAGTTTCAGAGCCTAAGATAATCACTGAAGGAGATTAGGAAGCAGCTTTCACTGATGGTTTTCCAACTGGCTTCTGGAGTCATCCCTTTAAGCCCACCACACTGGGTTCTTCACAGGTCAGAATAATGAGGATGGGCCCCTGCAGCAGCCTCGCTGTGACAGGTCCTGCATGTCCTGCACCACTCCTAGAATGACCCGCTGATGGCTCATTTCTGTGAGCACAACTGTTCCACCAGTAAGAAAAAAATAAATAAGTTAGTAAACAAGATTGACAGAGCTTCATTAAATTGTAAAGAATGGTACGTTTTGGGTTCAGTTTAAAAATCATTTCTAGAAATCTGAAAGTAAAAGACTGCTGTGACAGAGGCCTGTTTGATCTGTCTTCCATGCAGTTCTCACCACTCTATTTAAACCCATTCATCCAAACACAAGGTATTCTCAGAGGCACTATTGATAAAAGACTGCACAGAAGCCAAGTGCCACAAGCAGCTATTTTTAATTATCCAAACTGCACTGGAAACATGCACAGCTTTACAAGCGAACTTAAGGTCAGAGAGGGAAGCAGGGGTTGAAAAAAAAAATGAAATAAATTTTTAAAATCACAGCAAAAAGCTACACACTAAGAAAAATCTCCCTGTGGAACCTCCCTGTCTGGCCTAGGACTGTGTATGAGTCCAGGTGAAACATTTGGGACTGTTGTAAATGAAGATAAAATATGTTGGCATCTGTGTGACAGACATGGCCACAAATAAATCAAGCAATAAACAGCACAGCATGCTCTTTCTGGCTTTGTGCCTCCTTTTTGTCACATTAGGGTAAAAAGTTGCATTCAGAGACCACAACTCTCTCTGAACCAAGAAGCCTCCCAACACCCCCCACCATCTAGGCAGAAAAATCCAAGTGTCTGAAGGGATTATGGGCTAACAGGGAAGCCTACTAACAAAAGCAGACAGCCGTTGTGGCTTAAGGAATCAAAATGAACACCCCAACATCTCCCTCCCAGCTTAGTGCAGGGGCTTTGCAATGACAGTGTTTGGCCTAAGACAACGCTGCCGGCTACCGATTCCTTCCTGCACCAGCCCCTCCCTGCTGTTCTTCTCCGAGTCCTAGGCAAACCTCAACAAGCTTTTGAGGGACAATCTCAGACAGCTGTTGCCAATCACAGCTTGAGTCACACCACATTTGCCAGGAAGTTTTTTCAGCAGTGAGAAAACATGGTTCTATCAGTACACCCAAAAGGCTTTAAGAAAAGCGTCACACAGACAGGGGGACGGACTAATATGCAAAGACATTTGTTCTGCCCCTATTGTATCGTACTCCTACAAGACCCTGTATCTTTTGTTTCTTCTCACTTTTCAGCTATCAGCATCTAGCAGAGAATCAAAAACCCCAGGGACAGGTCTTTGCCATGTGTTTGTAGTGGGCCCAAGACTGCGGCGCCCTGGTCCAGCGCACAAATGCCAAGTGGTGCTGCACGAGCCAGATTTCTCAGATGTGATGCCCTGACTCGTGCTCGCAACTCTCCCCCACTAGCCCCTTATTTCCACGTGCTGTTTTGTCTGAGAATCACAGGCCACGCATTTTTTTTCAGTGTAACTGTGCCCAAGAACAATGCTATAAGATTTTCAAGTCACTCCGAACAGTGACTGTCTGATGTGGGAGGACGTGGCTGAGCAGCACGGCACAGCAAACCACCACTTCAGTACAAACTCTGTAGACATGAAACAAGCTGGCAGCAAAACTTACTGCTTCCTCGAGCTCTGCGAGGGCTGGACAGCAGCTCGGGGATGGAAGCAGCACAGCTGTAAGCAGGGGACTGGGTGATCATTGTCTTAAATTTCCATGTTGGAAATGGGGGGCAGAAACACCTTCTCACAGGGAGATGTGAGCACATCACCTGATCCTCAGTACCTGCCCATGCTCTTTGTACATGGAGCAATCTCAACTACCTTCCTTTTAAAAATCTTCTTTCTTTGGGCCAACTTGCCACTTTTCATATTAAGGCTCTTTTTCTCAGTAAAGGCAGCTATAAAGTAGTTAGATATTATACTTATTGTCATATTAAATACCGTAATTATAATGAAAACACACAGGAGGAATTTGTTTAGAAATCAAAGGCTAAATACAAAGATCCAAGGAATTAAACAAAGCAAGCAGAAGACGGGTTATTTGGAAGTATGGCAATATTTTCCCTTCCTCTCCCTACCCAGGTTTGCTCATGATGGCTGTGGTTGTCAGCATGTTTGCTGTCATATTCCTAAACAATTTTTGAAAGCGTAGAGCTCAGACCATTAGAAAAAGTGAAGTCCTGTACTACATCAAACTTCAAACATTAAATAAAGCCGATTTAAAATACATTTCTAAACCAATCTCAAGAATTCATAAGTAATCTTAAGTTTTGGGACTATTTTTACCCAGCCAAACATGGTATGTCCTCTCTCACACTTTTGGCAGCTGTGACACTTCAAGGTAGCCCAGATGCTTTGGAAGTAAACAAGATAAAATACATTGTAAATCATGCTTACACTTTATTCAGCAATTTTTATCCATTAATGCAGTGATAGCTCACAAAGGTTGGCAAGAATATTGACGCCTCCATTTTAAGCAACAATGCCTAGAGAGGTTAAGCCATTTGTCCAATGTCACATAAAAATGCAGCTGAAGCCAAGGACAGGCCAATTTCTGAGAAGCAGCGAAGCACAGACACCTTGCCTCAATTCCCTGGAAGCTCTACTGTCACATCACAGCCGTTCCTACTCAGCTGGAGTCACACTTCTTCCAGGAGATACAGACAGCATATAGCAAATGATTTACACCTCTGTGTCTCACTGCACATAATGCTACTTCTCACCTTTCTCTGGCATCCAGACCTGTAACAGGACAGTGAGCTGTTCAAGCATCAATCCATAGCGAGTCCTGTTGATTTTTCTCACTGATTACATGGTGATTACATGGACACATCACAATTTTGTGAACACAGCCCAGTCAAGCAGAGCTTCAACAGTTTGATAGCTCAGACCAAGCCACAGGCTACTTACTATACGTTGCATGTCCTAAATGCCACAGTGGGATTTACCTGGAGCAGCCATACCCAGCACAAGAGCCACACTGACCTCCTAAATCCTACCCAAATTTATGTGAAAGGTTGCACATCGGATGATTTTGTGAATCAGTCAACTTTTTGGGCTAAGAGAACATGTAAAAGACTGGACAAAGTCACAGATTGGATTGGCTACCAGAAGCTCATGAACAGATTTGTTTCCTTTAAGGCCACAGACTGGCTGCAAACTACTCAGAAGCCAGTTGTCTTTGGCTATTTTTAGGGCTGTGTCCAGATTTTCTTGAGGAAATGCATGCCAATCTTCAGCAAGAAGTCAATAGAAGGAACTCATCTTTGCAGACTAAGCAGACTGAGAACCTGCGTGTGGACGTCTGACACCAGCGCCGTCTCCTGTAATGAGCCCAGGTCAGCACCCACAGACACCCCAAAGGCCCAGCCTGGCGTGAGCAGCCCCTCAGGCACAGCCCGGGCCGAGCTGCCACCCCCACTGCCAGCCTGGCCTCTCTGCAAAACAAAATTAGGGCCTAGAGACAGAGTCCCCACCTCAGACTCAAACACAACTGGTTCTTCTGTACAAAGAGAAGACTGGACTTCACATTCTTTGTGGTTTCTGTTTTCCAGCAGTGAAACCAGAGTCCCATGCATGCCTATTTTCTGAGACTACCACAATTTTACAACCCTTGCATTTTTCATTCCTAACACATCTGTATCACAGAATCCAAATGCCAAATCCCATATCCCTGAATCACTCTTACTTGCAGGAGATGCAGACTCATCCTGCAGATTCCTGGAGAAGGCTCCCACAAGAACTGAAGCCTTTCTAGATCTAAAGGGGCTTATAAGAAAGATGGAGAGAAACTTTTTATCAGGGCCTGCAGTGAAAGAACAAGGGGTAACAGTTTTGAAATGCAGGATTTTGATTAGATATAAGGAAGACATCATTTGCCATGAGGATGGTGAGACACTGGCACAGGTTGCCCGGAGAAGTTGTGGATGCCTCATCCCTGGAAGTGCTCAAGGCTAGGTTGGATGGGGCTTTGACCAACCTGATCTATATGAAGATTTCTCTCCCCAAAGCACAGGGGTTGGACTAGATGATATTTAAAGGTTCCTTCCAAGCCAAAACACCTTATGATTATGTTCTCACAGCTGGGATCTCTGAAGCTTGCAAAAAGAAAAATATCCCATATTGATTGTACTACTTAATTATATTTTTTTATCTGAAATAAAGCAGCAATAAATGCCAGTTGAAAACAATGTGCATTTTATTTATTATATCTAAGATTTGGTGTGGTTTTCTGTATGTGGATTCGACAAACTGCAAAACTCAATAAATCAGACAGAGCAACTGCAGCATCTAAAGAAGAGTTGCACTTCTGTAAGTAGTCAAACTTAACTAGGCAGCTGTCACAGAATAACAGCTCATTATTTTAGAAGAGCATCTCCTTCCCACACTGAGATGACCAATTTTGTGACTGCTGGTTTTTTTATATAAACAATTGCTCAACTAAGATCAAAATAATTCATCCCCTCTGAATTTGGGCGCAAAGAGGAAGCAGCAAGAAAATTAGGGAGCCAAGCCTTCCTTCCCAGCAAAGGGAAATACATCAAGTAGGGCAGAAGAGATCTCAAAACATCCTCCACCTCAATGTCCTGGGCCAAGGCAGGATTAAATGCCCTGAGCCACTCCTGAGAGAAGCCAGTTTGCTCTTAAAATGTTCCAGTGACAGACATTCCCCCTCAACAGTTCAGAGCACAGCTTCACTGTTGCCACCTTTTAGATGCCTAATCTAAATCTCCTTTACTAAAACCTTGAATTTTTAGTACTAGTCTTAAAGTACTTCCTTGGAAAGAAGCTCCAGTGGTGGCAAGGTTACCCCGCATGTCTCCCCTAGGGCACCATTATTCACACACCAAAGTGCATTTTTCATCACTGCAATCACACTACAACCTTCTGTCATTTTCTGCAGTAATTGACAACTACCTTGCCTACTTATATTATCAGCACCAAAAAGCACAGAAATCACACAAATAAACACATCCTGCTTAGACCTAATACCAACCTCTAATATTTCATGAGCTCCTGACTGCATCTGCAGGTCAGTAACAAAAAACGCCAAGAATACACTTGCCTCTTGTCACATCCTTGGAACTGCCATTTGCAGCTTTAATTCCTGCTATAAGAAATTACACAAACTAAACAGCTAAAACGGATTAAAATGCAAGAACTTGTGCCAAAGAGCTTGAGCTTAGTCATGTGACATTAAGAGCTCCATCAGTCCAGCATGAAAGGAGGAAGTGTTCAGCAACTTACACAATCAGGACCAAAAAACAGTATAAAACATGAAGAATTTCTCTACTTACACCTTACACATCCTAGCCAACACTGTGGCCCCGTTACCAAAGGCTACACTTCTGAAGGCCTCCAGGGCTGCAGAACCCAATTTCTGCAGTCAAAGTGGACTAGTGAAGCCTCTAGCAAGCATACACCAAACTCAGCACAATGGAGACCAGATGATGAATCTTTTTTGCACAGTAAAGAGAAGGAAAAACAGCTTGAAGAAATCAGATTGCCATGAGAAAATCCAGATCAACAGAAGCAAAGAAAAGAAACGTGATCTTTACAGTGGTATTTTGAGGGAACAGTCACAAGCCTGAGACTTGGTACCAATTTCACAGCCAGGGCAAAGCCTCTGCTGCCAGAGGGGTGTCACAGACACCAAGTCTGAGCCCCAGGGCAAATGTTCCAGGATTAAGGCCAGAAACTGCCTAAAAGCTGCTCTATCCAAACCTGAACAAAGTCAAGTCTGGATTACTTCACAACAGTCTGGTGAAGCATCTCTTGAGCCAATATGGGACAACTGCACTTCGAGGATAAGAAAAATTTCATCCAAATGCACATTAAAAATACCTATCATGAAGATAAAATATATAAGGAAATCAGAGGAAAATAGAGGAAGAAAAATGTCTATGCTTGACAAAAGGTTGAACAATAAAGAGCTATCTGCAGCACCACGTAAACCAATTAATATCCCACGACAAAGCCTCATTGCCTTCCTCCCATTCTTAACTGCTTTTCTTTCAGGCACCTTAAGCCCTGAACTCCCCTGTCTACTTCTCTATAACACAGACCAACAATGTCAGCAATAAATCTGCTCCCGTTGGCAAACCACCAGCTTCATGGGCATTACAGGGCATTTCTGCACCCACTCCCAGCTCTGTGCAGCACAACCAACTGCACCTATAAAGCAGGTCCAACCTGCCATTATTCCGGAGCTGTGAGCATTGACAGGTGGCATATTTTGGAAGCATCTTTCTTGTATGGCATCTACATGGCCCCCACTCGTGGCACCTCGATTCGCACTATGGTGTTCAGCCACTAGATGTCTGTGTTCTACATCTGTAACTTACCCCTGACACTGGCAGAGGCAAAGCTGAACTCCAGTCTTGTCTGTAGATTGGCATCTTAAAGACACAAGGATTATGTGATCATGATGGTTTTCTCTGTTACACCTCTTGTTAACATCCTCTAATCAATCCAGCTGATTAATTTCAATCAAGTCTGAAAACAAAGTGTAGGTCACAGAGATGATAATCTTTGTAGGAACTTTACTGAGATTCAGAAAATGACAGCCTGTGTGAGAGAGCTCTGAATTAGCATCCTCACTGAAGGAAAGCCAATCTCAGCCTGTGCACACATCCTGCTTGCTGGCAGTCAGTGATGCACTGACAGCCCAATCAGAGTAGTACCCATAACTTCACACAGAGCACTTGGCTTTTTCTGCTCTCTTGAGAGCAGGTCACAGAAATCAGGTCGATTGCTGAGGACTAGGAGGATGAAAATGCAGGTCAGACACACAGGATAAAATACAGGGCTCAGATTTTGGTAAGCAGAGTGCTTATGGAAGGTCTTGTTCTGGATCTTTAACTGCAATTTTCTTTAATAAATGCCTCCTGATTAAGAAAAGCTCCAGTCTTGACAATCTTGACAACTATGGGCTAACAGAATAAATGACCAAATCAAACCAAGCAAAACCAGCAACAGATTTAAACCGAGTATGGAAGACTCAGAACTGAATTTCAAACTTACTATGAGAGCAGAAAGTCAGACAATTTCTTTTTTAATTTTGTGGAAAAGACTGACTCTGTTGATCTCTGACATAGAGACTTCATGTTTCCAGCCAGGGCCAGGTTCTCAGAGACTTAAAGAAAAGACAACAATTGTCTGTGGCCAAACTTCGAAACATTACATTTTAAAATGTAATAAAAATATAAAAAGCAATAGAAACCAAGCAGTAGACTGAAGCACTGCTAGGCAGGGTTTAGATTTACTTGTGGAGTTTACCAATTAGCCATAATTTGTGGCATTAGTGTCATGGACTGGTTTTGCTTTTCAGGTATTTATGGCAGAAAAAAAATGAATACTGGTAACCAGGCCAGGCACCAGACCAAAGGTTTGGATCATTTATTGTAAAACACTAAAGTCAAAAGGAAGAGCAAGCCATCAGAAACCCTAAAAGCAACCTTGCTGTGAGTAACACCACTTGGACTGGAAAGAGGAGGTGTGTATTGCAGACTTCACAAAACACCCAAAAGGAATAGCTGAGTAGTTTTGGTTCAGTAACTGCCTGTGAAATATCACACACTTAG
Organism: Merops nubicus; assembly: GCF_000691845.1. Taxonomy (NCBI): domain Eukaryota; kingdom Metazoa; phylum Chordata; class Aves; order Coraciiformes; family Meropidae; genus Merops; species Merops nubicus. Next base: position 10 of record NW_008591666.1, on the reverse strand, counting down.
AACTCCACTT
>NW_008591665.1:64579-180426 GCF_000691845.1 Merops nubicus | reverse complement strand
TATATATATATATATATAATTTTCACTGGGGTTTTAACTCACTAATTCTAGGGGATGATGGAGAATGAAAAGTGATGGGAAGCAGCAATAATTCTTCAGTTTTACCTCATCTGTAACCCTGCAAAGACACTTATGCCAGGGAGGTCATAGTAAAGCATACCTTAGATTATTTTTTTTTTTTTAAAGAGACAGATAACAGTCACCTTCCACATTTATGAAGAACATTGCTACCATTTCAGTAAGCAAGGCTCTGGATGCATGGCATCACTGTGAGATAAGGACCTCAGATTTATGGATGCTACCATCATGCTGTGTCTGTACTCCACAACTACACACCAGGTTAGAATCTAGCTTTACACTGAGCTGGGGACAAAAATTAGCACTGCCACAGGCCTGCAAGCAAGAGATCTGTGTCTCTTGTTTATACAAACACTTTGTAAATTTGTAGGAAATAAATTAATAGACCAGCTCAATCATCCAGCTCTGACAAGTATCTGGAGTAAAAGATTCATTAGGACCCTGTGTACTTCAACAGTGTATAGGGTTGCATTTTGGTGGTTTTTTTGTTTTTTTTTTTTCAGTAAAATTCTTCATGTGGTTTTTAGAATGACAACTTCCAAATCCTTTTATTCATGCAGGATAAATTCTCAATGGTATTTCATTAATTCATGCCTAAGAGCACTAATACCTCTTCTTACTGTATTATATCATCGTGAATCTCAATCGCTCCCCATCAAAGTTCCTGGAACGTGAAGCAAATCACACAATGGTGCAGCCTGAATAGTTATAAATACTACTGGAAAATCGTGCAAGCCTCAACTCAGCAGCAAAGAAATTTAAAAGGACCATTCCCATATAATGCACTAGCTGGTGAAGTCATCTGTCCCAGATCCCAGGCAGTGGAAGTCATGGTTGCACAAATAACATTCAGAATGGGTCATTTTATCAAGAAAATTCTACATTCAAAGTTTATGTAATTCTGAACCATTTCCTCCTTGGGTGCACACATCCTTCTGTGTGGCAGAGTAGGAGCCCTACTCTGGACTCTCAGCTTAGAGGCACCAAAACTGAGCACAAAATCATCTATGCACCTTTAAAGGTCTGATTCACATGTGGGTTAGTATCTGTACGGGCTATTCTAACAGAGAAGCAGGATCTCTGAATAAGCACCACTGAAGAGCTACCTGGAATAATCCTTCCAGTCTCCTTGTCGTGTAAGAACTGCTCTAAAATTGCATAATGCTGCTGAACTTTTGGCTTCCATGATTGCTTAAGAGAATGAGTCCCAAAGGTTAACAAGGTTCTCATGAAAATAATTCATTCTCATTCATTTTAAATACACCACTTTCCTTCTTTTTTGCAGGATAAACAAAAACTTCTTAGCTTGTATTCTTTATGCCAATCCTTGTTTTAAATAATTCCTCTCTATTACTTGACTCCTTTCTAAACAAATCCTTGTTTTCAGGCTCCTCCATTTCTCTAAACATTTAGTTGCCAGTCCACAGAATTACTTTTCAACAGTATGCTTTAGGAGATAAGACAAGAACAAAATTATGGGTGAATTGTTTGTGTTGATTTATACATGGAATAGTATTTTCTGTTCTTTGCTGGTTTGTTTGTTTGGTTGTTTTTTTTCTCTCCACATGGTCTCACATCATCTTTGTTTTCACAGTATCCCTTCACAACACAATTTTTTTCCATTAAGCTGATCATAGCACGTAATGACCTGAATAGCTATGGTTAATTTAGAACCTTGCAAATACTTCCTTTTTTTTTCCTGAATGTGCGTCCAACCTTGTATTTGTTAGCGTTGTATTTCGTCTACATCACACTGCCCATTTATTCACTTTGTTAACTCAGGTCATTCACAATCTTTCCTAGTGCTGATTAACTGAAATAATTCTCTGTTAACAGCAAACAGTGCCACCTTTCAGATAGTATGATCATCCCTTTTTTCACATAGCAACAGTTCAAATACAGTGTTGGGGCACCATACCATTAGCCTTTTGCCATGATTAAAACAAAAAAACCCAAACAAACAAACAAAAAACAAACAAACAAACAAACAAAAACAAACAGACAAACAAAAAAAAATTGACTCCTGCTCTACCTCTTAGTTTCTAATGCACAACTACTTTAGCTCTCACTTCTCACTGGTTTGCTTCAGTGGCTTCTTGATAGGAATATTTTTACAAGGATTTTTCTTTTCTTTTTTTAAATCCAAATAAATTACATCAACCATTGTCTCTACTGTCAGCAGCTGCACAATTAACTTAATTTTAGTATGTTAGAGAGGCACAATTTTCTTGCCCTAAGCAGCTACATCTCTTTTGGCAATGTTTCCTCTGCACTATATGCCTAAATGTGGAGCTGCTACATGTCAGACTGAAAAAGCATTTAACTGTTCAAAGTGAAACTTTAGGATTTCAGTGCCTGAATTCCACCTAAGTACATCACCCATAGGTACAACAGGCATTACTTCATGGGAATTATTAATTCTAGTTTTCTAGACACATACATTTTTTTCACTAAAGACATTTTGCCATCCCAGGTTTGACTACTGTGCATAAGCAGCCAACATCATCACAGCAGAGGTGAGCCAAGGCAACTTTGGCACCACAAGCTGTGTCGCTGCCTCACCGGGTGTACCAGTGCAGCCTCTAATTGCTATAATCCAGAAACTGCAGATCTTCCCATAGTTCTGTGACCCTATGTGTATCTCTTTGCTATGGAAGACAGCCAGTAAAATTTCTCCCAGCTCTTTGTTTTCATCATATGGCAGATGAAGGCTCTGACCATGATAGGCTTAATGTTAGTGTTGTGAAAGGGTCACAGATCCTTCCTATGCAGATCCAAAACCTCTGTGGGTTCTGACATAACACACAACACATAGCAGGGACTGTGTGGAGCTGCTGAAAGGCCATGTGGTGCCATGTTTACAGTACCAGCTGTGTCACATGGCCTGCAGGATGGTGTGTAGATGCTCTCCAGCTAAAGGTGGGCACCACAATACTGAGGTGCACCCAGGGCCCTCCAATTCCCCCCCCCCAACTTCTAGCTAAGAAACAAAATCCAACCAGGACTGGCCAGAGTAGTTAGCTCCTCTGTATGCCACTGAAGACTTCCTCACAGCAGCCTACTTCTTTCCACTTACATTCTGACTAACGAAGACTTCTTCCAGTATCTGTGCTGAGTCACAGTCATGCTACTGCTGCAAATGTTGACCTGAGCACTCAGCTTTCTAAATCTCTCAAGCAGCAGTAGCTTAATGTGAAGCTATTGCTAAAAACCTTCCTGAGGAGAGCATCATCGATAGCTGAAATGGTTGGTGACAATGTTGTCTCCATGAAAAAGCACAAACACATGCAAGTTTATATAAAACAGTGAAGGGTTCCAAGCACATTAGAGGCTGCTACAAGAGCCTGAGGCTAGACTTTTTTTCTTCAAAAGCTGGAGGAGGGGAAGGAAGGGGAATACAGACAGATAAAAAAGAAATTAAATAGGAAAAATATATATCATAGAATGATAGAATGGTTTGTATTGGAAAGGACCTTAAAGACCATATAGTTCCAAACCTCTTGCCATGGGCAGGGACACCTCCCACTAGACCAGGTTGCACAAGGCCCCATCCAGCCTGGTCTTGAACACATCCAGTGATGGACCATCCACAACTTCTCTGGGCAGCCTGTTCCAGTGTCTCACCAGCCTCAGAGTGAAGAAATTCTTCCTCAATTTTAATCTAAATCTACCCTCTTCAAGGTTGAAGCCATTAACCCTCGTCCTATCACTACAAGCCCTTGCAAAAAGTCCCTTCCCAGATTTCTTGTAGGCCCCCTTAAGGTACTGTAAGGTCACAATAATGTCTAGCCAGAGCCTTCTCTTCTCCAGGTTGAACAACCCCAGCTCTCTCAGCCTGTCCTTACAGGAGAGGGGTTCCAGCCCTCATTTTTGTGATCATTTTTTGGTCACATTTTTTATCATTTTTGTGTTTCTCCTCTGGACTTGCTCCAACAGGTCCATGTCCTTGTGTTGGGGTCTCCAGAGCTGGATGCAGTACTCCAGGTGTGGTCTCAAAAAAGTGGAGTAGAGAGGGAGAAGCACATCCCTTAACCCACTGGCCACATTTCTTTTGATGCAGTTCAGGATACGGTTGGCTTTCTGGGCTGTGCTCACACATTGTTGGCTCATATTGATCATTTCATCAACCAGCACCCCCAAGTCTTTCTCAGGGCTACTCTCAAGCTTCTCACTGCCCGGCCTGTGTTTGTGCTTGGGACTGCCCTGACCCAGGTGCAGGACCTTGCATTTGGCCTTGCTGAACTTCATGAGGCTGGCACGACCCCAACTCTCATGCCTGTCAATGTCCCTGTGGAAGACATTCCTTCCCTCCAGCATGTCATCTGCACAACACAGCTTGGTGTTGTATCAAATGAGGTACAGAATTACTTTTGCCCTTTCTCACTTCTCTCCTTTCCAGCACCACTAGCTGCTGCTCCTTCAAGGCAAGACAGAAAAATCTCATCAGTGCCCATCCACCTGGGTAATTTGACAAAATACTTCAGTTCAGTGAAGCATTTCTAACTCTTCAAACCTGTTAATTCATGTTTATGGCCCGGCATTTCCAGATCACTATATGCTTACAGAAAGCAGCCTAGAAATTTATCATGCCAAGCACATCCTGAAATTTTCAGAACTGGATTTAACCAAAACCACTTACTTCAGTGCACCAAAACGCTTCCTCTCACAACCCCCCTGAAACTGAAGAGTCTATATATCTAGCAAGAAACAGCTGGTTATACATTTGCCTTAGCATAGTCTTCCCTTAAATTATCTAGCCCAGTTTTCAAAAGCTATGAATACACTCTTCTCTGAGAGCAAGACTGGACAGGTAACGCTACCTTGCTGGTACTGATCAGGGGTGCTGGTGATATGCACAGCACTGTACTCCCCAGCACCACTTATGGAATCTGGTCTGTGTTCACTGTTAAAAGCTCTTTCTCTGCAGAGGCAATGTTTGTCTCATATTTAAAGGACTGATGGCCTGAATGATACTAAGAGTATGTAAGCAAAAGTGTGAGTAAAAGTGACACCTATTCATGAAGAATGTTGACACGCATTTATGGACAAATATGCTTCTACAAAGTGCTGTGTAATTTGCTGAGGATCTTTCATGATCCATCTCATGGTGTGCACACAGAAGTTGTTCTTAATGTAGACAGTATAAGAAGCTACATCCTGGATAGTGTGACATCTAAAGTAAGCAGGTAGCTGCTGCAGGAGGTTTCTTCTAGGTCTCAGCAAAAGTTTGTTGCAGATTAACTGGCACTTAAGGGACTACTTGGTCTCCCCACGTCAAGATAAGAACATGCTACATGCTGCTTATAGTTCTAAGTGTTCTAATTAGGTCGACTTGATTATTGTTCTGCGGTTTGATAGATGCTGTATTTAAAGCAATTTCAGATACTACTTTTTAGATCTTTTTGTGAACTAGTAAATCAAGTACAATTTATTCACAGAATTATTCTTCTCTTTCTTAATGCCTATTCCCTCTGGCTTGTAACTTTAATTAGAACCTGCTATCTGATCATATTGGTAATGATAACAGTTGTCACTAGAGTACAGATGCATAGATTCAGCTCATATTGCCACTTTGACTTTATACTTTTAAAACCTAACAGTCTTCCTAGCTATACATCTGAGAATAGCACCCATTAATGCTTTGTTTCACTGCCACCCTGAACTCCAGGCTCTAAACACTAACAATCTGATTATTTTTTAACGATCCAATAATACATTTTCTGAAGAATAGAAACTTTACAAAAAAACCCAGCGTCATCTGGAGATAAATATCTGTCTGAAAAGGTTATTCAGCCTATCCAGATTTCTTTTTTATTACTATAGATTTTCCCAAGGTAGTATTGTTTCTTGAATATTTATCAATCTAAGCAATTGTGTGCTAAAGTAGGCTGATTCATTCATTAAACATACACACAGAAAAGCTCTTGGTTGTCCTGGTAAAAACAAACCACTCCTTTTCTTCTTTTTGTCTGCTCCTCAACCCTTCCCTAGAATATGATGATTCCATTGAAATGCAATCAGTTAATATTTGTTTTGCATTTGTCAGGAAAAGGAAACATAAAATATATTACTTTGGAGGAGAAGAATTCAGATCTGGAAAATTGTTCAAATAATACTTCAAATAGCCTTGTTTGGTTTGCTTCTGTACACAGTGATTTACAAGTTTCAGTAATTTGAAAGGAGTCTTCCAGGAACTAGTTGTGATTAGTGAGGTTTTATTTAGATAATTTTTCCTTCCAATAGAAACTAAGTCCTTTTTCATTATGTGATATAGAAAATTGTTTAACTTTTTTTTTTTTTTTATTCTGATTAAATATGTCAGGAGTAGAATAGCTTTCAAAGTCTCTGTTCACTACAAAGATGCACCGTCTGCTCTTGAAATGGTCTTCATAGCAGCCAGCATACTCTGTACAAGAGTCAGCAACACCAGCAGGGAACAAAGTGGAGAAACTATCCACTAGCAAACGCTGAAATGAAAAGGACCTTTTTAAAACTGACTTATGTACTTCATGAACGATACAAGGTTGCATTCAGCCTTAACAAATCTACATATCTTTAAACTGCCAGCACCACTTGCTAACAGAAGTGCTGCATTTTTCATGAATTAATAGTGATGATGCAGACAAGGGGAAGGGTCCCTGCAAGTCAAATATTTAGTATTTGGTTACCCTCCAAAACAGAGACAAAGGCAAGATCTCAAGTGTCTCCATGTGCCATGGTGGATCAGCATGCTGCGGTCTGCTATGTGCCCCAGAATGAATTACAATAAATTATACTCTCAGCAATTAAATGGTGGTAGCTCCAGACAAAGAACAGCTCAACAGCTGTGAATCTGGTCAGTATACTGAAATTTCTGAGTTCTGGGTGCTAGAGGCAGTAAGACTTTTGAAAAGCATCCCATTGAAAAAGATCAGTATAAGGAATGGAATTTAATTCTGTAACTCCTCCATTTGAGGGTTCATGAAGATATCTGGTTGGCTTTGGTGAATTATGGAAAAACTACTGATACAGCTCTCTGTAAATGTTTTTTTCCTAAAATACTGAAAGATTATTACAATTGCTTCATCATAGTAGTTAGAAGCAGTACAGAACCAGGCATTCTGTTACAACAGGGAGTATCAGAGCATGCAGAGTCTGCCCAAATAAGTTTTGAATCAATTTATGCCAATATGAAATTAGCATATTTTTATTCAGGTCTGCAAGATTACTCCAGACTTGCATTGGTTAATAAGAACAAAGTGAGGTTTGCTGTCTGTTACCATCTATTTCCTGCCATTCCTCTCTGTTGCTCCTCTCCTCTGTTTTATTACCTTATTGCAGAGTTAGTGCTGTTCCACAGCCATGCTCTCCTTTATGTAGCATCACTGGTAAATTTAATGTTTACTACTTAATCGCTTTTCTCTCAACAGGTGAGGAATAACTGAACAGCAGGGGGTGGAGAATGCCAAGATTTAGTGCATTATTTTCTATTAGAAAACAAGACAACTCACCCATTTATGTTTGTGCACATTCAACTTGTTCCACTAGCCAAATGACCCTACAAGAATGGAATCCGGGTCAACTACTCCAGCTGCTAGAAAATAATACGTTCCATGTACTCCAAGCCCAACACTGAGCCACAGTAACACCTTCAGCATGAGGAAAAGTGAAGAAAACAGAAGACAGGAGCTTTTGCAGCATATTTCTTGTTGCCGTTTTTTGTTCTGCCATCAGCACTCGATTATAATTCATAAAATTAAAGACTGTAGGGAAGCCCTAGCCCCAGTTAAATCAATGGCAAAAATTTTTGCTGACTTCAACCAGATTATCATTTCTCTTCTGAATGAGTAAGAGGATCTTTTCATATTTCAGTTTGTTGAATCTTAGGCTTGGGTACTGGACATTAAAAATAAAGACAAAAAAGACCTCAATTTTTCAAAATGCTTTCTAACCATGGAAAAATGCTTTGTTTCTCTTCACTACTTTTAACCTTGTTCCTGCATGCCTCACTCCCAATAAGTGCTATTTCACAATGCAGAGTGTACACTGTTTTTTCCCCCCACTAGATCAATACATGTCTAAAAGTATTTACTCACCAAAAGGACTGTGATACTTTTCTTTGTCACCCCTAAACTTCTGTTCTACTCTTGAATTGTTTTTTCCTTTTGGACCCAGGTTACTCTTTTACTTCCTGGCTATTGCTTGTCTCTAATAGGATTTTTTTTTTTCCTTTGCTTTTCTTTGCTCTGACATCTATTACAAAGTATACATCACAGCTTTCCACTTGTCTAATCAGAGGGTTGGTCCAGCACTGAAATTGCAGCTGTTTTAAAATGCTACCTATAAACACACACAATCTTCAGTTCCTATTCATAGTAACTTAAAGGAGACAAGAAGATGATGATCAAAACAGGAAATGGAAAAGACTAACTGGGAGACTTGTTTTCTAGAAACAGAAAAGGAGTGGAAGGACAAGTAAGACATGCAGGAAATCCATTCGATATTGAAATAGGGCAGAAGTTATTGTATCATACTTCTGTGACTGTATTCAACTGCACCACTTATTTTCCAACTAGTAAAGGCTAAAGTGATAAAAGAATCTGGACTAAAAGGATATTAAATAAGCCCTGGATACTTGACTGCAATATTCACAGCTTTTGGAGTGCTTTATCTTTCCTGCAATTGGCCACTGACACACCATTTGTCTTTTAGGGGAGCTCATGCTTCCATCCAGCTGTCTGAAAAACAGAAAAAAACATGTTCATTGTCAGTTGGACTTAAAACCTGTATTATTAAAGCAGAATCCAGAGCGAAAAAACCAGTTGTTCATTTCCTCTAGTCCAACTGAAATCTTCTTACAGTGATGGAGATACAACAGGAAAATTAAGGCAGTCACACTTTTGACACCTCAGGTTTGAAATCCCTGCTTTGAATCAGCTAGAAAGGATGGAACAATGGACCCCCCAGCCCAAGGAAGAATAAACCAATTAAAGCAAAACTGGATGCCCAATACATAGTGCCAGTGGCCCCCATCCTGGGCCCCAACACAAAACCACCACCAGAATGCCTCTTTTGGGGATGAGTCTCACAACAGAGATGTTTCCTTTGGCTAGTACCCATATTTGAAGTTTTGTGTAACATACAGGCTGTCTGAGAACTTACCTGCTACATCTTATTAAAAAAAGGGTGACAGTGTCTTATTTCACATTCCAGACAATACAATCTTTACCTACACTGGCCTCACTTCTCCTTATGCTGATTTGCTTCAGAGGCTACTAACCTCTCTTCTACTGCATAAATGTAGCACCATTTACAGCCCAGATTTCAACATTAGACACACATACAATTTTGGAATAAAATTTGAAGCGAATCTTTGTCAATGTAGCTGAAAGAATAAGAATAGTTTTGTTGCTTTTTTTTTTTGTTGTTGTTGTTGTTGGTTGGTTGGTTTGGATTTTTTCCCCCAAAGAGCAGCATTTTAGCGTATCTCTGAACTCAACATAAAATGGGAACTTTGACAGTGCTCTCTTGTGTAATGACATGTATTAATTAATTCACTTTTCCAGTTTTTTGTGGCAGTTGCCTTTTCCAACCTTAGCAAGTAGTCAGATTGCTATAACTGCAAAGAGTACACAGTGCACAGTGTGTACTGTCAGAAGCATATTATATACTTGTAATGTAAAATACTCCCATAACAAAGCATGAATAACTGTATTGGTTAGTTATTGGCACAACTTGTACATTTATAGCTGCATCCAAGTATCTCTGACTCTGAAATGAATGCTTGTGAATATTTTTTTTAGTTTGGTGCACATTATTTTTCATTTTTTAAGCCATAGGTTAAAGCTGGAAAGAGGAACATTTTAAATCATAAATAAATTGCATCTTATATTACCGTCACAGTAAGTCATGGTTTTTTGTTTGTTTGTTTAAGGGTTTTGTTTTGCTTTGTTTTTTTTTTTTTTTGCTGTGCATTTGACTTATGCACATCAGACACCATGATGAATAAATATAGAAATGCAATGAAACCAAAAGTCAACTGCCTTCTCAAGTCACTTGTATGTTCTGCTTACAGGCTACTGAAAGAATAAGTAAGTAGATATATAAAACCTGGTGTCATCAGGGTTTTTTTTTTTTTTTGCATCTTCCTAAACTCCAAAGACAATTGTTGTTAACAAGCATATTGCTTTTGTTTTAAACAAGCTTTAGGTCATAATACGGCTGTTGGTACTTCAACCTCTTTGTGTTCTTATTTGCTACTCACTTGTTATACTTCTTCTACAAGTGTTGATGTAAGCTTCCTAGGAAGTGACTATATCTTTCTCTGTAGGAAGAGAAAATACAATAGATGTTGACAACCTGAACACAAACAATGATGTGCTATCATTTTGATTCATCATCTCACACTCCAGCAATGAAGTCTGAACAGCCTCAGTATCTCCTCCAGTCCTCGTAACAAGATAAGTTCATTGAGTCAATGACTTCACGAAAAAGAGCCTATAGTCAGGTGTCTTACAGCACTGCAAGAAGACTGAATGACATTAATGTAGGGGGAGTTCAAGAATACTTTCAGTAGTCAGGTTTGTATGAGTAGAGGGCAGGCATGACAGCATATTTTATACAAACTCTAATCTAGACTGCCATATTTGTATACGATAGCTGCTTTCTTCGAGAGTTTTCTCATTCATCCCAGAACCAGGAGCAAACCCAGGTAAGTGTTACCAGGCAGAAATGTAATTCTGGTTTGTGCCATTTTTTCTCAAGATCGTGAAGTATCAGTGTCTAATGCAGCACAAATGACATGAGCACATAATACCACTTGCAACCTAACCATTCTACCAATGTCTCTTTAAATACCCTTACAACTTGGTTTTCTACAACTTATCAACCACACACCCTTGCTGCCCTGCCCTCGTTAAAGAAATATGAAACTTACTCCATACATGTATGATCTGGTAAGAGAGAAATCCCCGATTTAAGAATTAATGGTAGCTCAACTAATTTTGGCACCCAAAACTTAAACAAACAAACAAAAATTCCACAATTATACACAAACCACTCAGAGACGAGTTTCAGTTCTGCATTGCTTAGGACTACATTCTGTAGGTTACAAGCTGATTTGCCCATATTATTTCAAGGTGACTGCATTTTTATGTAGCATATGCTTAGCACCATGGGTATGATTACTACTACCATGTAACATCAGTTTTCATGGGTAATTAATTGATAAATGGCAGTCAGCTCCTTCTTAGCTGCTACGTAAGTCCTTTATTAACACATTTAATTCAATAAAGAGTGAGATAGTACAAATCATAGTGAAGGACAGAGAATCAGTTTGTTCATTTTCATGCACTGACTTCGGCAGTGCTTAGTAACAGCGCATGGCTCATCGCTTTCTCTTACAATGGGCCAGCTGCACTCAGGAGAAAACAAAAAGTAAAACCAACAGATATCATTCTTTTCCCAGAATAGTTTAAAATTAAGCTGAAGAAAGGACAAGAATCTCAGAGGTCTGACCTTTAAGGTGATTCACTGTGGCTGCAATGTTACATGAGGATAGGCAAGTGAACACACTGAACATAATATAAGCCCCTGGAAAATAAAAATTGACCAAAAGGAAGCAGGATGACAACAGACAAATAAAAATCACAGCATAAAGTGAAACAAGAATTCGAGGAGAAAAAAACCAAACCAAACCAAACCAAACCAAACCAAACCAAACCAAACCTCTCAAGTGGATGACAGCTCTCAAGTGGATGGCCAGCGAGACAGGCACTAGCGAGACAAAGCCCCTCCCACAGTCGACAAGGACAAGGTTCTTGAACGTCTGAGGAACCTTAACATTCACAAGTCCATGGGACCCGATGAGATGCACCCCAGAGTGCTGAAGGAATTGGCTGATGCAGTTGCCAAGCCAGCGTGTGCAGGCAAAAAGCCACTGTCAATAATATTTGAAAAGTCATGGCAGACAGGTGAAGTTCCTAGTGACTGGAAGAAAAGAAACATCACCCCTGTTTTTAAAAAGGGTAAAAAGGAAGACCCTGGGAACTACTGTCCTGTCAGCCTCACCTCTGTGCCTGGGAAGATCATGGAGCAGATCCTCCTAGAAGAAATGCTAAGGCACATGGAGGACAGGAAGGTAATTCAGGAGAGTCAGCATGGTTTTATTTGGGGCAAGTCCTGCCTGACCAATCTCGTGGCTTTCTGTAATGAAGTAACTGCACTGGTGGACAAGGGAAGAGCTGTGGACATCATCTACCTTGACTTTGCTAAGGCCTTTGACACTGTCCCCCAAAGCATCCTCCTTTCTGAGTTGGAGAGAGATGGGTTTGGTGGGTGGACTGTTCAGTGGATGGACGGTTGCACCCAGAGAGTAGTGGTCAATGACTCGATGTTTCGCTGGGCAAAAGTGACCAGTGGTGTCCTTCAAGGGTCTGTACTGGGACCGGTGTTGTTTAATATCTTCATCAATGACATAGACAGTGGCATCGACTGCACCCTCAGCAATTCTGCTGATGATATTAAGCTGGGTGGTGCAGTTGATATGCCAGAGGGATGGGAGGCCATCCAGAGGGATTTGGACAGGCTGGAGAGGTGAGCTCAGGTGAATCTCATGAGGTTCAACAAGACCAAGTACAGGGTCCTGCACCTGGGCCAGGCAACCAGCATTACCAATACAGGCTGGGAGAGGGCATGTTAGAGAACAGTCCATTGGAAAAAGACTTGGGGGTGCTAGTCAATGAGAAGCTGGACATGAGCCACCAATGTGCAGCAGCAGCCCAGAAGGCAAATCACATCCTGGGCTGCATCAAAAGAAGCGTGGCCAGCAGATGGAGAGAGGTGATCCTGCCGCTCTACTCTGTCCTGGTGAGACCTCACCTGGAGTCTGTGTCCAGCTCTGGAGCTCCTAGCACAAGAAGGATGTGGGCCTCTTGGAACATGTTCAGCGGAGAGCCACAAAACTGATCCGAGGGCTGGAGCAGCTCTCCTGTGAGGACAGGCTGAAGGAGTTGGGGTTGTTCAGCCTGGAGAAGAGGAGGCTCCGGGGGGACCTTATAACAACCTTCCAGTACCTGAACGGGGCCTACAAGAAAGCAGGGGAGGGACTATTCACAAGGGCTTGTAGTGACAGGACGAGGGGTAATGGATTTAAGCTAGAAAAGGGGAGATTTAGGCTAGACATTAGGAAAAAGTTCTTCAGTATGAGGGTGACAGACCACTGGAATAGGTTGCCCAGAGAGGTGGTGGAGGCCCCATCCCTGGAAACATTCAAGATCAGGCTGGATGAAGCTTTGAGTAGCTTGATCTAGTTACAGATGTCCCTGCTTATTACAGGGAGTTTGGACTAGGTGATCTTTGGAGGTCCCTTCCAGCCCAGACATTCTATGAGTCTATGAAAACAAACCACCAACAAAACCCACAAACCGAATACCACCCAAAAAAAAAAACCAAAAAATAATTGGAGTGTGTTGGTTAAGGAGAGTGAGAGTTCTAACGACACACTAAAATAAGCACAAGTATTTGTCCAGAAAAAGATTTAAGCATGAATACATAATGGCACTGAAGGAGGGATCCAAAGAAAATCCTCCTTCCATGGTGCAAAAAACAAAGAGCTGGTAGGAATCTTTATTGTAACTAATTTGGTATATTTTAAAATAAACAAATGCTGTCAAATTTCTGATAATAATAGTCCATTAGCATCAATATCACAAAAGCTCCTGTTTACTTTTTGAATTCAAATGGTAGCTCAACTTTGAAAAAGGCTACCTAGAAACATTTGTTATATTGATGTTATGAGAAGAGTTTTCATGACCATTTAATGAAATTAATATCCATATTAGCCCTTCTGAGGTTAACACTTGCAAAATGAAGTTGGAAAAATAAAACATGCATTTCTAAAGTGTATTAGAACTATATTCCTGACAATGCTGACTACAAAACTTGTCCTTTCCTGGAAAACTTTTAAAGAAAGTCTCCCATAAATTGCCATTAAGTACCCAAGGAATAATACAAATCTTGTCTAACTGTTCTTTATTATAAAATAAACTGAATTTGGTGACTTTCTGGCAGGTTGCAAAAGCCATCTCTCTGACTTTTAGGTAGAATGCCAAAATGAAAGAACTACAGTTAAAAACGTTCCTTTAGATAGCAAAATATCTTTAAAATATTTACAGCAATGAAAAGCTATTGGACAAATTCTTGCCCAAATCATTACTACAATTGTGCAACAATATTGTGGCACGATTAATTAGAAATTTAACAACTTGTCTCAAATTTAGGCAACTATCTAACATCAGCCTTGTAGATCTTTTTAATAGTTATCTAAACACTAAATAAATAAATAAATGGAGCAAGTGATTTTACTACATTTAACTTTTTTTTTTTTTTTTTTTTTGCTATATCACCATTTCTTTATTTCTGTCCTAAGCAATGTCTAGTTTCTGGAATTCCTGTTCAAAACAGCATGAATACAGATGAACTATAGCTGCATTTTCACTTCTGAACTTGATTTTGAATTCTTGTTTTACCTATCCTTATTGAGATATGAGCCAGACTGTCTTCTTATATATTTCTTCAAGCTTGTGTGGCAGTTCAAAACCAGTTATTCTGCTGTATTAATGCACAAAATGCAGATAAATTTAATGTGCGCTTGGTGGTGTAACTCAGAAGTTAAGACATTTGGGAGAACAGAGTTCACGCACCAGAAAAATCTCCCTACAAGGTTTTTGTTTTAAATACATTTCCAGAATTATGAGACAGACACTTTTATTAATGCTTGTTTTGTTTAACTGTGTGTTTTCTCTTCTTCGGATCAATTTGTCCAAAGAAAGACTCAGACAAGCAAGTCTCTTGCAACATGTTCTAGATTAAATGCGATGGGGCAAAGTCCTTTTGCACAAAGAGGCTGGACCAGCATAAGCACCAATAGCCAACTGGGGACGAGTCCTCTGGTGCAGGTTCCTTTTAAAACAGCTGCTTTCCACCAAGCTGTTTGCAAGCTTCAGCTACAGGAACAGCTGGGAAAAAAAAAGCCACAACTTAGCTCTGCATTCACAGGGCAAATCTCCAGGGCTGTCCAATTACATTTGAGATCTCTCTGCCCCTGTAAGACACGAAGAGCAGCCAAGCAATAAACAAGGAGAATAATTCCATGCTTAAACAACAGTATCTAGTGTCATTTTAGACACTGAGAGAAGACATCTGCTGAGAGAGGATCCCAGATGGGACTTTAGGGGATTGTTCTAAGGGACAGAGCAATTGCTATTACATGTCTAATTCCTTTAAACAGAAAACAGAAGTTTAGAATGTTTTCATATTTATTAGTTGAGGCCATGATCCTTGAAACATCACACAACATTTAATATTAATCACAGAAAAATTATATGCAAAGATAAGGACTTGCACTTCCGCTAATTTGAAGGCATCAGTGAAACATTTAACAGTGCTTGTGAAGCTCACAATTTTCAGAAAAACTGTGAGGTTTTTTCATTCATTTAACCTCATCTTAGAACTTCTTGCTTCTCAGACAGTTTCCTGTTACAAATATACAACTTTATGAAGAGGTTTAGGAAAAAAAAAAGAGCTATTACAACCCTTGTTATTTTATATTGAAATACACTTTCATTCTCCTAATCAAGGAGATAATCATACATCTACACTTAGCCCATATCTAGGGCTTAAACTATAGCAGTTGATCTATCACCCAGTGACACTTCTCCAGGCAGGAAGGGGGATTGGGAAAAGGAGAGGAGACCCATGGCTTGGAACAAAACCAGATTTGATGAAACAGCCAAACTAATACCAATGCCAGTATAAAGTAAACGAAGTTATACTCAAGCCCAGCAGATGTACAGTGCTTACAATAAACGAGAAGACAGTCCAAAGGAACAGGAGCAGGATTAGGAGCCATTCTGTCCTCAGCAAACTTCTCCTTTACACTGATCATGACATTTATGGGATGGGATACACCTGTGAGCCAACTCTGGTCAACTGCCCTGGCTGATTCTGAACTGCTAATGACCTGCAGACCATGGCAGGCCTAGGATTCTGTCCCAGAGAGACCAGGCCATCATAAAAAATACTTCTATGTTTGCATTTAATACTGTGGTTTAAATTTGAAGTATTGGGAATTATGAATCTTCATTTTTATATATCATTTGAAAAGTTATGGCAATCTGGGGAAGTTCCCACTGACTGGAAAAGGGGAAACGTAACTCCCGTTTTCAAAGAGGGGAAAAAAGGAAGACCCAGGCAACTGCATGCCAGTCAGCCTCACCTCTGTGCCTGGCAAGATCATTGAGCAGGTCTTCCTGAAGGCTCTGCTAAGGAACATGGAAAATGAGGCTGTGATTGGTGGCAAAGGCAAATTGTGCCTGACAAATTAGGTGGCCTTTTATGATGGAGTTTCAATGCTAGTGGATGAGGAAAAAACAACTGATGTCATCTACCTGGATTTATGCAAAGTATTTGACAGTGTCCTGCATGACATCCTGGTCTCTAAATCGGCAAGACATGTATTGGATGGATGGATCACTCAGTGGATAAGGAATTGGCTAGACTGTTCCACTCAGAGTTGCAGTCAATAGCTCAGTGATCAGGTGAAGACCAGTGATGAGTGGTGTTCCTCAGATTGGTACGGGGACCGGTACTGTTTAACATCTTTGTCAGTGACATGGACAGTGGCACTGAGTGCACCCTCAGCAGGTTTGCAGATGACACCAAGCTGAGTGGTGCTGTTGACATACTGGAGAGAAGGGAGGCCGTCCACAGAGACCTTGACAGGCTGGAGGGGTGAGCCCATGCCTACTTCATGAAGTACAAGTGCAAGGTCCATCACCCAGGTCAGGGCAATCCCAAGTACAAATAATGGCTTGAGAGTGAGTGCAGCCCATAAAGCCAACCATATCCTGAGCTGCATCAAAAGAAGCATGGCCAGCAGGCTGAGGGAAGTGATTGTCCCCATCTACTCTGCTCCTGTGAGACCCCACCTGGAGTACTGCATCCAGCTCTGGAGCCCCCAGCATATCAGGGGTGGATTGCAACAGGTCCAGAGGAGGGCCACAAAGATGATCAGAGGGCTGGAACACCTCTCCTGTAAGGACAGGCTGAGAGAGTTTGGGTTGTTCAGCCTGGGGAAGAGAAGCCTGGTGAGACACTGAAACAGGTTGCCCAGAGAAATTGTGAATGGTCCATCACTAGATGTGTTCAAGACCAGGCTGGATGGGGCCTTGTGCAACCTGGTCTAGTGGGAGGTGTCCCTGCCCATGGCAGAGGGTTTGGATCTACGTGATATTTAAGGTCCCTTTGAATCCGAACCATTCTATCATCCTATGATTTTTTTTTTCACCAATGTATGTGTTCTTAAAGGCATAAAATTGCTACCATACAAATGTCATACCACGCCAAACAAATGCTGTGCAATTGTTATTTACTATAGTTCAATGTCAAAAATAAATAAAACATATGAATATGCATCTCATATCTCTTTTAAAGTCCCAGTCTTTCTTCTGAAAACATCAGTAGCTCTTTTAATGTCCATATGCTCAGACACTGTCATCTGCAAAAGGTCTGATACACACAGAAATGGAAATGTAAAGAAGGGTGATGGAGAAGATGTAAAAATTGGAACAAAAGGATCAGTTACTTTCTGAAGTCCTAGTAAAAAATTAAAATTAGTGGTTTAGGGTGACTCAAAATCTTCTTATTCACCTGTTCAAAAAAAAAAAGACCCAGATTATTCCAGTCTTGATAGTCTTCTAGGAAACTTTTTAATCTTCTGAGTTTGGGTATGAAAAATAATCATGGATGAATATGCTTTCCTGTACTTCTGGAATTCAGGAGGAGCCAGGACAAACAAACATTTACAAAACCAAACATTATTCCTCTTCTTGCAAGCTGGATCCTCCTAAGTTTCCCTGCTTTTCCATACAGACTCACTTTACTTTTAGGTATCAGCTGGGTCCTCCTCAATCACAAGCAAGCATCTGAGGGCACAATTCTTCTGTTGCTAAGAGAACAAGCTGAAAGTATTAGATGGGTCTCATCATGAGGGGCAGGGAGGGGCAGGAGGATGGTCCTCTGGGAAAGATTAGCCAGGTGTGCTATTGCCACCTTTCACTATATTTAGGAATGAAACAGAAGAAGATGGACTTTAATTCTGCTGACATCTTATTAGTCTCAGTTTTCACCTCCATCTTCCTCTTCTATCCTACAGTTTTATCCATTATGGGGGGGTGGAGGGTGGGCACGGTGGGAAATGTGTCCTGATAAATTTTAAAGCCAATCTTGAACTGCAAAATAAATCCTAGGTCAGGACTATTGATAACTCAGCATTCATTGCTGACATTGTGAAATAGGTGAGGAAGATGAAAATGTATCTTGGAAACATTGTTACTAAGGTGATTAAAAATAAAATCCTGGAATGTCAAATACAACTGTAAGAAAATGGGCTGGACTATCTTTGACATTGCATTGTCACTGGAATTCTTGAACCTGTGTCATATGCTAGAAATACATTTACTTTCAGCTGTAATTGAAGGTTCCTTTTTTTCCATGTAACTGTGCAGCCAGATAAAAGCTGATCTTTCAATTTTACAGGTGGTAAGAACTAAGAAATTGTTGCCAATGAGAAGACAGGAGGCTGGACTTAAGTCTTCAGGAAGATTTTTTGATAGGACTACTCCACTTCCAAAAGAATGTGTCCCTTCATTCTACAATCATTCTGTGACAGGAACTGTGTTGTCTGCGTTTTATATGACACTTTAAGACATACATCAAAATATGTCTGGTTTTTCGTCTACTGAATTCTAATGAATTATCAGAGGTACCTATGCTATTCTGTGTGTGTATGTATCTATATCTATATAACTACTTTGGATTTAACATCTTTACCAGGAAAAAAAATAAATCTGCTCCAACAGCAGAAGATAATTTTCAATTCCAAAGTCCACAAGTTTCCAAATGACTTAGATGATATCAGCTTGTCAGCAGCTGCTACGGTAGAAAATGCTATGGTCTGAGAATCCATTTCATAACAGTGGTGCACTAATTCTTAGCCACAACAGACCAACAGACACAACAGCATTGCCTAAGAGGTGTTGTTCATCCCATGCTGACAGCTGATATAAGCATAGGCGGGTTCCAAGACACCTTCAGCTCAATACAATTAAGTGAAATTCAGTGGTATATAAACTGCATATAGGCTGTTTACACAGAACTAACATTTATTCTAAACATAAAATAAAAGCTTGCTGATGAGTAATGAAAGAATTGAAGGAAGAAAATACAGCAAAGATCAGAAATGAAGACAGTTGTAATTAATATAGGCAAAAGTATAGCATAATATAAAAGACAGAACTGCCCTTTGGAGACTATGGGCAGTTTCAGAAATATGATTTTACACTTTAAGAGATCAGCTCAATAGTCTCCAGAGTCAAGGCTTCTGCTTTCACTCCTGAGCTGCTGTTTGGCTGAGCGTTACAGTTGCCAATTTGATCCTGCCTAAAACAGAAGTTTCCATGGTTGGTAGCACTGAAAATGCAAATTAAAACTTTGAAAAATTGTATTAGTGGAAAACATTCGTTCTTATATACCACAGCTTTGTTTTGAGTCAGGCTTCCTTGAACACTCTCAATTTAACCATATACTTACTAGAAGATTTTCCATTCTCCCTAGTTATCTTTGAAGGCCACCATCACTGGTGCACACCGTGTTGCATCTACTCTTGCAGACTCTAGAGGGAACTAAGATGTTTAACATAACTGTACAAGAAGAAGAGGATGTTCCCAAGATTTGTTAGATGCTCCAAACTTTGTGAGGTTTAGTCTGAAGACTGTTATCACAGCCATAACAAGTTAAAGAATTGTTTTGGTGTCCCTAAATGTTACGCTGCATTCAGTTCAAGTCAGTAGGAAGCTATGAGAACCTTATCTTCTCTTTGTCTTGAACAAGAGATAGGTGTATTTCTGGATTTTACTTTCAAGTAGCTGCTGGATGTGAGCTTTTCCAAAACTGAAAAGAAAAGCATACTCAAGTAAAAGTCAAGGGCTAGTGTCTGATGAAATTTAGAGGTTGGCACCAGATCCCACTGCGTCTGACCACACGTAGTCAGTCTACGAGGCTGCTTTATCTTCAGCATGCCTCCCTTCACAGTAGTAGAGTAAATGCAGCCTAGTAACATAGCTGTCACAGAAGAATGTAGTAAAGGGTTGATGGCAGTGTAAGATGACTACTTGGGTCTGGAAGATCTCTTCATCTTTTCCTAGGTTCAAAGTCAGTTGCACATAATTTAAGCACTCATATATAAATTGTAAAGATTTTGAACATAGTCCTCATTGTCATTTAAAAAAGTAAAAAATCTACAGCAAGAGGATCATCAGGAACTCGTCAGGAGCTGCTGCTTTCTTCACGTCTGCATTTCTAGAACAGGCTATTGGATCCTAGCTCAGGATCTCTTTAAGCAGCTGGGAAAACAAGTCTCCCTAACCCAGGCATCACAACAATCCTCCCACTCTTCAAAGTCAAGATCTTTAGAAAGATAAAAGTTGCACCTTTGAGAATAAGAGGAGCTAAGAGCTCTACAGAGGCTGTGAAATCAGCAGGACCAGTGAGAGACTGATGCAGGAGTTTGCCTTTGTAAAAACAGCTGCTTCTGGCTTCCTATCCAAGTTGAGCTCTGTGGCAGCCCAGCTTCTAAACCTGATTTCAGGACCAAATTCTACATTTAGTTTGCATATAGTAATGCAGTAAGCAAAGATTACAAAGCAAAAAAAATTGTTGCATGTCTAGCAGCTGTCTTAATGTGGTTCCTATTAACTTATTTTCCCTCTCCACCCCAAAAGCCTTCTAATTCTTGGATTCCTCTTATTTTGTAGGGAATTGTGCTGACACAGGTAAAGAGGCAAACAGCAGCAATCATTTGCTTTGATTCTGCCACACAGAAGCATAAATAAAGCCTTCAAAGGGCCTGATCCAATCTCTTGCTGGAAAGCCAATGCCATTCCTCACTAAATACATAAGTAACGCATGTTTAAAGGAAAGGTCAAACATCTGTGCACAAGATGTACATAATCCTACACAAACCCACAAATTCATCAGCCTCAAGCAGATAATATAGATATTTACTATTAAAGATTTAATTTCTTAGTTCAGCTACAAATTTACATGAATTACTCCAGGAAACTTTTTTTTGGGGGGAGGAGTTCTAAAGGCAATAGCAGAAGTTGTGTTTAAACCACTTCTGTAAATCTCTGCACAAAGCTATACATACAGAATTCTAGGGGAAAGCAACTATGATAAAGAGCATCTGGTCTGTGAGTAGCTGTAAGACAATGAACTCTTTTAAAGTGACAGCCCAAGAACAGGGAAAAGTATTGCTTAGAGGAAGCCCGATGATATGGCTGGTCGGGGGGATGGCTGTTAGCGGGTATGCTCTATGGAAAACAAAAATTAAATTGAACAGTTTGGTAGGCTGAAAATCTTATGAAAATTTCTTACTTGCATGCAATAAGGAAAATTCATTTGAACATAGGAAGAGAAAAGAACTCAGAGAGGTGTTTAATGGTCCTAAAGAATTGGCCAAATCCTTGAAGTCTGCAAGGTAGGCAATATTTAGCATTCCACTATTCAGAATAATCAATTTCTTGGACTACAGACCCAGCTTAATTTCCTGAGTCACAAATTTATTAGAAATTTGCAAGCAAAGGATGGCATTACAACGGTCTAGGTCCTGGGAAGAAGTTCTTCCTGTCAGGTGTAGGCCAAGAGCACCCATATAGGAAAAAAGAAAAGTGTATTTGGTGAGAGGTAGCATATATACCAGCATGCAAGATTAATCAAATGATGTCTTTGTCTGTGCTTAGGTAGCAGAGAAGGAATGAGAAATGGTCATTTTGTTTCAACTGTCACAAGAGGTGCTGTAGCCAGGTTTCATAATACATTTTTCTCAGCTTTACTTGTAGCATAGAAAAGAACAATAAATAGCCAATAAATAAGTAAATAGAGCAACTAGAAAAGACTCAGAAAATACAGCAGTGGGGCAGGAGAATGAGGTGCCCTACAAAATAAATAAAGACCAATGAGTCAGACCACATCAATAATATAGGTCAGCAATAATGTCTAAGAGTAAGCCTGTGTAAGGTTTCTGCAATTAAGAGAAGAAAATCCCTTGACCCTATGGCATGTCTTCTGAGATTAATATCCCATGGCTACAATTAAAAATATTGTTTGGGTTGGTTGACCCTCTCTGCACATATACCCTAAGCTTTTAAAATATTTCTTCCTTAAGGTGAAAGGAAGAGATCATGATAGTAAAAGAGGTCAGTTCTAGAACTGAACTGAAATGGAAGCTGCTGCTGGCAAATTTCACTTCACTTTTTTTTTTTTTTTTTTTTTCTTAATTGCTAACTTGACTGTTTAAAAAGAAAAGAAAATATAAAAAAATTACTTTCAAGGCCAGGTTCATGTTGTCTTTTCCCCTCTGTTTATCAATAGATTTAATTTTGGTACTTTGATTTAGTTAGATTAGCCTACATATCTCTTAAACTTAAACATCTTTGAATGTTCCGACTACAGATACATCCAATGGCTAGTAACACACTCCCAATAGAGGCTAAATGCTCTCACAGCCTCTCACAGCCATGCCCTACTTTTTCCAGCAATATCCACAAACTTAGCAAGACAACCATAAGGAAAGCAGAAGTCACAGATCGCTGTTGAGTGACAAACAGTAATATGCTTTTGGTTTTCTCTGTCTATTGTCCAGTGACCTACAGCAATGTCAGCAATGCATGTAGGACTACATCTGTTCGACATAGTGTTATGTGTTTCCTACAGCCTTCCATATAATTCTACACAAACTACTTCAATAGAAGAATTAATTATATCTGCAGTTGGTATAAATCAACAGTTTCATTACAGTTAATAGAAATATACTGATCTATGGCAGCAGATATTCCATAAAAAAAAAAAAAAAAAAAAAAAAAGGTTTTCTGAGTCCAATTTGATGCAGAGACATTGTTTAGTTTGTTCCCTTTCTGCAAATTTTCTTCCCTGTGAAATGTGACAGTGGAATGTTCCCAGTGAAAATTTGAAGTGGCATGGACACGCTAAGGAAAGGTGTATAATGGTTACAAAAGATGCATAATAATGCCAGTCTTGCTCATTTTATAAATAACTTTCTTAATCCCACCATATGTCTGTATTCCATCAACCAAACTAACATCACTAATATTAATTAAGCTTTGAGGGGGTAGATTTGCAGAGGCCATGAATTTCTTATGATGGATCCTTTTACCAAAAGGCTCATTCTCTCTTTTTCATTATTCTGTGAACTGAAAAAAAAAAAAAAAATCAAGTTGATTACAGCATTGTGTCATGTAAATATGAACAAAAGAGAAACATCTGTCCATTAGTCTGGAGGTGTATGCCCTTCCATTGCTCAACTTCCCATAGTATTTAACTGTGCTGAAGTAATCACATTTTAGCTTTTAGGAGACATACCTTTAATTATACAGTTATCTTCAAGATGAAAAAAAAAAAAAAAAAAAAAAAGATTTTTCTTTCTTGGCTCTCAGAAGACAGAATTTCATGCCCCAATGATTTTTTTAAAGGAATTAAAAAGGAAGTCTGAACAGTTTGAGAATAAATTACTCCAACACAAAGTGAGCACTCATTCACCAATGCTTACAAACAGCTTAAGCAAAGATAAAATAATGTGTATTGTAATTAATATTTTAATTTGCTAAGAAAAGCTAAATAGTGATTAAACCCCCTCTCCTCCTCCTTCTCCTGATAATAATGAAGCTAGGCAATTTCAAGAGAAGCAGAGCAGCCAGGAGTTTAATGTCCTTGATTAAGAACATGTTTCCATGATGGCTATTATGTCCCTCTTTAAAAGACAAAAACAAAACCAAGCCTTATTTCCTTTTAGAGCTACAGGGTTTCTTCTGCCTTCATAAGACAGACAACAAGAAAATGTTTAGGGATAATTAAAGGCAATTAGGCTCATCAAGGCTCATTTCTGGTCTAGGTCCACTTTTTATGTGTGCTAATTGCTGCTTCAACATACCAAGTAGCATGCATTATTTTTTTTTGTACTTCCACAGAGGAGACTATCTGGTCATTACCAGCTTTGACAGTGTGAATAAGAGACTCCTGATTAGCCTTTTTTTTTTTTTTTTTAAGATTTATACTACATGTCCTATTGAATCTGATAATAAAGAATAATAAATTAACACTCAGAAATTTTGTAATACCTTCTGCTAGAGAATCTCAAAGTTCTTTGCAAATATTAATGAATTAATTCTTTCAACAGTTGTGTATAACAGGTGTCATCATCATTTTGCAGACTACGTAACACAGACACAAACAGGCTGGGTAGCACATTTGATGTCACAGCCAACATGTTATGATGCTGGTCCTCTGTTCAGACATAATGGAAATATTAGCTTGTTTGCCATACACATCCCTCCTGTGTAACAACTTCTGTTATAGCTGGTTTTGTTTCACTGACAGCCAGGTAACTTAAGGTATTTAAATGTTTAAAATTCAAAGAGACATCTCCAGTGGGAAGTTAGTAAGAGGCAGATATCCAGAACTAGAAACAAAAATATTCAAGTGCATCTACATTATGTGTTGCAGTAGAGATTAATAGGTAGTTTAGCTATTGGAAGTAGAAAAAGTTCAGTAGTACAACTACCCAGTTAACAATTCCTAACAGCACAGTCACGACTGCTCAACCTCCACAGTCCCCCTTCATGTAAAACTGCAACCCACCTACCCAACTCAACAGATCTCCAGCCTTGAAAACAGTTGGACGCCACATATATTTAATTTTTTGCAACAGAAAATTTATTTCTCTACTGCTTCTAAGTCCAGAACACACAAACAAGAAACTTCATGCATGACTTAATGATTTTGAACATTTTTGAACATTACCCATCAATACCTCCTCCAACAGTGAAAGACAGGTAAGAATGCTTGCCTGTACAGCACATACCAGACTGCACCTGATGCAATAATTTCACTTCTTTGTACATAGCAATTTGTTCATGTATCACACATGAAAATAATTGTGAATTAAATAGGTGCCAAGCCCCCACAAAGTCCAATCTGGATCCATAAATTAGGTAATTGTCCAGTCTTCTCATCTTCCAGACCTGTCTAGTAAATATAACCAAATAGATTAGGCTTCTCACAGAACAGGAGTGCTCATACATCACATGTAGAATCTGGATACAATTCTCTGCCTTCGGGGGACTTAAGCTCATGTGTCCAAACTCCCACCAACCTGTTCGCAAAGTCATGAGGTGAAGGAAAATGGATACTTAACTCTTGTTTAAAGAGCTTTGTTTTAATAAATATTTAATAATTAAAGAGTACAGGCAAGTACATGAGCAGTAACACATCTGAGCTTTCGCACCTAAAAACTGATTACCATCCCATCTCTGCTTTCTGTGGTGTCCAGCACACTGTTTTGAGAGATAATAGGAGGGCTGAAATCCACAGAAGATGAGGAGAGAACTGTACTCCGTTTGCCACATGCTGGCGGACTGCTTTGGCTACACAAAATCTATGTTACAGGTTACCACAGTGTCAGCCTCCATTCCACTGTCCTGAGAAGAGATTTAGAATGACAACTTTTCAAAGATGTGACAACACATGCCATTTCAAGCAGCAATGGTGACTTAATGGCACGGTAAGTTTTTCTGTATCGCCTGAATTTGAGTGTTCTTTGAAAACCCATCCAATAACCGGGATCATGCTGCTACTTTTTTGTCTTTCACATATACTACTCAAATCAGTTTTGCAGCTTTTAAGTGTCCTGATTCATCATCTCTTCCCAAGTAACTAGAGAGTTTTAGGATTATCACTGACCTTAGCTGAGCTACACCTACTTACAGTTTCTCTAGGATCTCCTTGAACAACAACATGCTCATAGGGAAATGGATTATATGCAAGTTTAAATAGACATGTTATTACATTCTGTAGTGAATTTCTTCAAGTAAAAGGGTTTATTTGGTGCAGAAAAGTATGAATTATAACAGAACTAGTGTAGAGAAGCATTTTGGCTGGAAATTACAAGCAGTAAGCTGTGTTTTTGTGCAGCCACACAGGCTGAGAGCCATAATCTCTGGCTCCAAGTGCCGCTGTCTCTGCTGCTACTCACCAGTCTTTGCTCAAGGCAAGTACGAAAGACCGTGAAAGAAACTAAGTAGGAAAGAAAGACTCTGATCTTGGTTGTGATCAGACCATTTCTCTCCCAATAATAAAAATGAATGCTCTGCACAAACTTTACTGACTCAAATCAAGTCTTAGTGAAGTTGCTTAAATCAGAATGAACTTTGTACCTACTTACATCCTGCCTCTCAGTTGTACCTTCATTCTTCCAGACAGTCATATCTCCCCAAACATGTTAGTACAACTGCACATTGCCTTTTACTGAGAAAATTGGCACAAACCTTGCTTTGCACGTCTGAATATGAGAATGTAGTCTAGTCTATTTACAACTCTCAATAAGGTGTACTTGTTTTTCCCCTTAAGTGAACTTTTAGTGTATTCTACAGGTATTGTGAAACTAAGAGGCACCTACTTGGATTTTCTTAATAAAAAAAGTATGATTTAATAAAAGAATATAAAACATTTGAAACAGTCAGCGATGAATAAGACAGCATGCCTCATTTTAAGACTAAAAATACTTGCCTTGCTTCTCAAAAGCTGCTCCCATTCTCAACACAATGCCCCTTCCACAGTAGTAATATCTTGGTGCAGCTAAAAGATTAGTTACAAGGTGCACTATATTCTTTTGGTTCCTTGACAATTATAACTGGGAGACACAGAAGAATTTTTCAGATTTATAAAGTGAATTAACTTTAAAAAAACTTTACAAAAGACCACTTCAAATATTTCTACAATGCTTTTTAACAGACTTGCTGAGATACCAGTTATCACACCTGATATACAACCCCCCTGAACAGAGTCTGATTTAAGTCTGTACTCAACTATATGCTACATACAAACTTCTACATCAAGGATAACAAATTATTTACTTGCTTAAAGATGTCCTTAACTGAACTGGAGTTTAATAATCTCCTTCCTGCCAGTCCTCACACCTGTTCAGCAAAGAAAGCCTGGCTAGACAAGTCTTTTGAGTTTTCCCTTCCTCTACTACCTCTGCCAAGATTTCCTTTGTAGAGCTAGGGAGCATTTTGTGATCTATAGGCTGCAATATTCTCCTCAGCCACTGTTTTAGATCTGTGTTCCTGACTACAAGATATGCCTCATTGTTTGTCATTAATTATGTTAAAGCATTAATTATAATGGCTTTGCAGTAGGTGGGAGAGAGGCATCTTCAGAAAAGGTTTTAAGCCACAAGTCACAACAGAAATACATTTAATTCAGAAGGGAAGAGAATTAAACTTTTGTTATTTGCTAGCCACAGGGATACAGTCCAACAGTACTTTAAACCAGTTACCATGGTCTCCCTACTGACTCAAAAAGCTTGAAATCACTTTTAGGAATTGAATCTATGCTACTTTTTATCCAAGACTCCCTGAACACCAAATGGTGAAAAGCACTGTGGAATTTTCCCCAAGTAAAACCTCACATAGTGTTCCCCCACTAAAGTGGTAGGATACAGGCAGACGTACAGCAGGTCAGAGTTAGTTGTCAGTTCAGACAGCAGTTTACTTGGGGGTTAAAAGAAAGTATTCTGACAATGGTGCTTACTGGATATGCTTCTGAGGTCTGGCCAGTTGACCCACTACTTTCCACTGGTTTTGAGGCAGTTTCTAGTAGATGGTATATGACAGCTTGAAAATTCTTTTCACTATTCTAACAGCTGATTAAGTGGCATTCTTGTTTTCAGACAAATAATCCAGGGACTCATAAATTTTCTCCTATCCAGAAATTTAATGCTCAGATGTTTGTCTTATCCTGTGAAATGTGCTACTGCACAACATAAGGACAGACAGACATTGTGTTAGTACATCCATTTTTAGGGTAAGAGTTAGAATATTATTTCTAGAAAAGTATTTTTTTTTCTTGTTGTCCATTTCTTTGAAAGATTAGACTGCTATTCTCTATGGCATCTTACTGAGATCTCTGGCATAAACATACCACAGCTGAAACATCACCTCTGAACAGTAGTTTCAACTGGTGAGGTACTGCATGAGGATTCAGTCATTTCCAGTGATGTTCAAATGTCCATTTTTCAGTCCTAACCAAAGAACTATTGATTTTAAATGACAGTGTCATGGATTATATTACTGAATACGAGTTAGGTAGAAAGTTTGTTTAATAATTAAACAGAGCTGTAAAGGGAGCTCAGTTCTTGGATTACCTGTGACTTTGCATTCTGCTTCAGCTTTGATCTGGACAAGCAGGTAGATAAATGGTTTACACAGAAGGTCACACAACTTAATTCACTTAACACTGGAAGGCTGTTATATCTATCTATATATACACATATATATACACACATATGAGGCATTTACCCAATGTTCACACTCCAGGCTTTTACCCGAATCCAGTGCAAGTCTGGATTGCTCTTTAGCTCATAATAAAAGCAGCCTAAGGTAGAATTTCCAGAGCCTACCTGCAGGACTCCATCCACTTCTAAGCTTTCTTTATCTGCTGTACTTTTGATCAGGGACAATAGATATTTCAAAGGCATCAGCTGAGACGATTCAAATTTTCTTCTTCTTAGAACACAAAGTCCATTAGCAGAATCCCTATTCTCATGTACTCCCTTGAAGCTGATCTTTTCAGCCCTTACCTACAGCAAATCACCCTGCAGCCAAAGGTTATACGCCAAAAAGATTCCCTTCTATTCCCCAAAATGTCTAGATGCACAGAAGAGGGTGCCATGTTTCCAGACAGGAAAAGAGAAGAAGAGGAAGAGGGAAAGGGAGAGGGCAATAGGATCTTGAAAGATCTAGAATTTAAATAAATTAAACACTGCCAAATTACTAATTGCAATCAGTTCACCCAGCCTCTGCTCCCCAGTCAAAGGGAAAGGTAATTTCAGTATCCCAAACATGCATTCATATCCCCATCCCTTTAACCTGTGTATCACACCTCCAGCTATACATTCAGCAATATCCCCATGCTGACTATAACCACTGTGGCAGATTATTCTATCATCTCTTTGACAGGAGCTCTTTATAGAAGTTTACAAGGAGGCATTTTCAAGGCTTAACCTGTTGGAAAGACTCATACACATCTAGTATTTATTCTAAGCATTCTTCCCTTCCTTGCCTTTCTTAAGAGTCCAGATCAGTTCTGCATATTGGTCTGTCTGTAGGTAGGAGTCTATAGCTGTCTCATACTCTCCACAACACAAAGAGATCCAGTACCATCTGACCTGCTCACAATTGGTATTATTCTTTCAAAAAATAAAACACTACAGCCATTTTCTCAAAAACAATTCTTTACATAAATACGGCCTTAGTACATAGGATGACTTAGTATTTTATGCCTTTTAGAAAACATACCAAATGGACAAGTAACATATTTTCATGATGTAATAAAGGGTATGCATCCCTATTTTGTTTAAAAGAATGTGTGCTTTAGAATAAAAGCTACAGAACATCTGGTGCCTATCACAGAAATCACCCTTACTGGTAAACAAAGCACATACTTATCTATCACTGGATGGAGACAGTATAAAAAAGGGCAAAAATTACAGTACCTGTGGAAAAAGGAATAGTCGGTGCTTCAGCTTTCTGCTTCCAACCCTCAAGTATAGTACTTGTATTTCTTATGGTTTATGTTTTACCACACATTTCTTACATTACAAATGAATCTGTTCTGGGGTCACAGAGGTGGGGTACAATATGGCTAGATACATGGTAATATATCAGGAGTAATTTACAGCATGTCATTTGTGTGAAACAAATTGGAACCTGTAGTATCTGTGTTGTTCCTGGTTGAAACAGATAACACTGTTTGAGAAGTACATCACACTTGTTTTCTTGCTATAACACAGATTTCTCCTGAAATGACTTACTCTTGTATCACTTGTGAATAGATGGAGGAAATGGAAGAAACATACCATGAGTGCTTTCATATGAAAAAAGGAGATGGATTCCCTTACACTGAGATCTCAGATTTAGTTCCTAACATATGTACAATTCCAACTTGACTTTACTGCTGAAACAACTCTCACTTACCGATTACAAAAATAGTTCTTTAAGAAATCCATAGCATTTTAGGTTTTAATTTGTCTTCGGTTAAAATCCAGATTATGATCCATGCCCATAATGTTGAGTGCTGAAATCACTCACGATTTCAGTTGCAATTATTGCTCAATTGCATATGAGTAATTTACTCACAAGTGGGAGAAACGGCTGCAAGCATTTTTTTTAATCCTGAAACTTTTCTCTGCAGAGGCTCTTTCAGCGTTTGGCTTCTAACTTGGTCACATTATGAACTTCTATTCTGCCTCTCCTGTTCTTCCTTGTCATTTTTACTCTTGTCAATGCTCTTAGTGAGTAAACTGGCTTCAGGATACATTTAAGAACACTAACATTGCAGTCTGGTAGAGGTGATGAAAATTGTTAAAATGTAAATTACCCTATGTAAATTTTTTTCCTCATTTTAATTTAATGTCAATAAAAGAAAAAATATAAGGCCCAGAAATGCCAGACTTAATACTAGTAAAATAAAATTAACTGAAACTAGTTGCCAAGACTTATGAATTTAGATTTTTCTCCCAGTTTATTTTGTGGTTGTGGTTTTTTGTTTGTTTTTCTGTTTGGTTGGTTGGTTTGGTTTGTTTTTAAGGAGTTTATTAGTCAAGATTTTGAGCTGACTAGCCGTGGAAAAAGAAAAGCAACTAAAAAAAAAGTGAGGGAAGGCTGCACAAAAGCACCTCAGTAGAAAATAACCCACTGCACTTCACTGTGAATTGAGAATGCCAACTGCAGAGGCGAGGTCTTTTGGTTTGTTCACTTGTTTCTTAAACAAATAAAGAAGATTAATGTTATTTTGGGCTGCATTTGGCAAAGTATTGCCAGTAGATCTGGGGGTGTGTGTGATCATTTCGCTCTACTCAGCACTGATGAGGCCACACTTGAGAACATTGTGTCTAGTTCTGGGCATCCCACTGCAAGTGAGACATGGACATACTGGAGAGAATGGCTACAAAGCTGATGATCAGGTAACTCTGGGTAAGCTCAAATTTTAGGGGATGGGTACAAACACATCATCTGAGCACTTGCACATACCCGTGATTAGGCAGACAAATTATTTAAATTTGCTGCTACAAACAGAATACTTGGAACATAAGTAGGCACACAGAATTCTGAGCATATCATGCATAATTCAGAAACACTGGCCAAAGGTTTCTTCCCTAACGAATTTTCCCTAAGAACCAACAATCTTAGAACCTCTGTTAGAAATGCCTGGAAGCATTACCATTACAAATCTAACCAAAACAGAATATAGTTTTCTTCTAACTGCATTTTTTTTCCCTTTCAGTACAGAATGAGCACAGCTCGTGTACTTTTCTTGCTGCCTCTACTGCAAAGCTTTCCCAGGGTGCTGTATCTAGTCAGACCTCATTAAAATCATCAGCAAACAGAAATGTCTTTAACCTAGATTTAAAACCACAGCCTGATCCAGTATTTAAGATCTTGGCCGAGAATTTGTTTCACAGTCACCATCCATAATGGCTGAGAGGTCAGAGGCTACTTTGCTACTCTCAAGTGCAAATGGAACAGCAAATGCACTGGGGCTCACTTGCTGCCAATTTTAAGGCCAAAGCTTGTTTTGCAATAGGGCATGGAAGATTAAAATAACACAGGAAACTTGGCTAGAGGATAGGTCCAAGTGGACCTCGAAGGAAGTAATTACTTTATACTACTGTACTCTCTCTTCCTCCTTCTGCTCTTTCACTTCTTTATGTGCTTAATTGTAAATTACCCTCCACTCCTTCTATAACTGTTGTAGTTTTCCCCTGTACCAGTGAAGCGGTACGAAAGTGCTGGTGCTAAATTCCTGCTGTAAAAGCAGTGCCAGTACTTGGGTGTCTGTGAGCTTCAGAGCACTTTGGGCACTGGAGCTAGTGACATTAGAAAGCTTGTTAACGTAAAATCTTCTTTGTGTTACATTTTTTTTCAATACATTTTACAAAAATCTACCCTAGGGAGCCAAGGGGCAGTTGCTTCTTTATTACATTTTAGAAGAGACACATTATTAGCGTTCCAGTCTATATATTATGAAATTAAGTGGATACCCTTGGGGTTAATTCCTTGTTGTAATTGTAATGAAAAGAAACAATTTCTAACCCTCCATTTAAGATCTATAACTATTAAAATCCACTAGTCTTAGTGACTCCTGGGGCCAGTGAAGTACTTCAGTATATATGAAAAAGGGCACTCCTACAGTGTCCAATATCAGTAATTTATAAAAATAACAGCCTCCAAGTGGGAAAACTAACAAATGAGTTTCCATTGAGCCCCTCCCTGCTGTTTACCATTGCATGCTGGATTCATCAACTACGTAAAATTATATGCATATTGAAATTATGGAGCTGGGTTCCAAGATTATATTTTGCCTAGAGTAGGAAAGGTAGAGCAGGAATCACACAATACAATGATTAAATAAAGTGAAAAATCATTCAATACAGCCATAGAGAATCCTCTTATTAAAAAAAGTTTAAAAGCAACATTTTTTTTCGCCAGGCGCATTTCTGTAGCAAACAATCTCAACAGCTTCAACAAATTTTAACTAATAATAAAACACTTCTTAAAAAATAATCAGATTAATTATCTATTTAAAAAACATTGACTTCCATCTGAAAATGTTTAATTTATTCAGTTTATAATACACATAGTAGTAACAATCTTATTGCCTATTTTTTCAATGTCTTTATAATGTATGTGGCTGTACTTTTTGTAAGAATTCCTACTCACTAGTGTTTTCATACTGACTTTAAAATGGCCAGTTTTTACATCATTATATATGTCAGGTTTCTCCATCTCTCCTACATGCTTGTACTCCTTTTCATTTTTCATAATACTCAAAAGAGAGAGAAACATTTTCATAAATGAGATGAGTAAAAAAAAAAAAAAAAGATTTTAAAACCAGAGTAGTCGAAGGGAGATGCAGGAATACTGCACTACAGGAACCTGTTATTAAATCATTTTAATGGACTGACTAGGTTTCAATTTGATAGCAAACCTTTAGCATGTAATTCAGTTTGTTAGTAGGGAAATAAAATGTACATCATCAGACAGTGTCTTCCAATTTAATATACTTATTAAGATCATTGTTTCTATTAAGCTAAAAATGGTATAAGTGCATTATTGTCCAGCACAGTATAAATTCCCATTTAGTATGCATGAATGCTGAATGGACATATGAATTTAATAGTAGATTTTTCTAAGACTTTGTTAGAGTTGCCTTGTGAAAAAGAATATCCCCTTAAATTTCAGGAATGGTCTGTCTTTTTGATAAAGATAGCTGTTTAGCTGCGGTTAACATAGTTTAATATCTTTTATCTCTCTCCTTTTATTCATCATAGTGCAAACTCCCTTGGGAGAAAGGAAAAAAACATGACATGAAAGGAAAAAAAAAATAGTTGTTTTTAAAAATACCATTCTACTGGCCCGTAAAATGGGATATAAGTTGCTGTGTACTGAGAAGTTGATTAGACTCCATTGATTATTTTTAAGGGAAAGAAGGAATGAGGCATCATTTTGCATGCCACTGATCAATGAAAAATGAGATTATTTTTACAAGTATTTATTGTAAATTCATGTTAATGTCACTTGTTACTATTGGCAAGCCATGCTGGAGAATGTCCTTGTTTCTCCAGTGTTTACAAGTTATTTGCATATCTGATCATTTACAGCTTGTGTGTTCTCTAGTTATCATGCCAGCCAGTGAAACTAACATCACCATCTCAGGCTGGTATTTTAGTGAGACTTAAATTGCCAGCTTGAAAGGACAAAGACCTGTTACTCTTGCCTGCTTTCAAAGGATTATAGAAAGTTATAACACAGTAATTGCAATAAAAGATTAAACTAGAAGGCTGGTAAGGAACTACAAATACTCTCATTTTTATCATTGACACTGCTTAATATATGGATCTTCAGCAATTGATAATGATTAGAACTTACATAAAATGAGCCGGTTGCCTCCATCTCACTGGACAGAGATGTTAGCATCACATCTAATGAAGTTAAAAAGAACCACTATCCAGAGAAGGTTGTAAGTTCAACAGTTTTCACAATCGTTACACCTCTTTTAATAAATCAAGAGCTGTTTGTAAAATACATGTCCAACATATAAGAAGTAGAACACTTTCCAGCATCAATTGTGCAGGTGCAGATGGTAGAATGGGCTGCATTTCTCAAGGCCAGTTCCTAATTATTCCTTATCAAATATGAATAGGATGACTGCTGGGAAAATAAATGAGCAGAATGTCGATACTGGGAACCTTGGAAAGAATTGGAAATCATTAAAAAATTGAACAGGGAACTCTAGCATTTGAACCTCTGATTGTTTCTTTGTCTTCATAGAATTTGGTTTACCCAAATCTATTTGCAAGTCCCTGCAATTTCAATGCCAATCAGAAACGGAAGGGAGCTTTTCAGAAGTGGGACAGAGCAACACACTGATAAGGCCGGGGTGCTTGCTGTTGTCCCAGTTTTCAATAAGAAGCATATCCATTTTATTCTAGCATCAAAAATAATGTCAAGAATTTTGGCATTAAAATTCTACCAATAAAGCCGTTTAAATGCTGAGAATGAGTCATTACATGTGAGGGAGCATGCACAGGGTGGACATAAACTCTGTTTAACAAAGATGATATAATACTCCTGAAATGCTGAGTCTGTGGATTATGCCTAATTACTGTGAGAGTCATAGTAGAGATTTTATTTGTACTGTGTACTGCATTTTGTCAAGGCAAAATTCATGTTAGGAAGTTGAAAATAAACATAAACCAGAGTACAGATGCTAACACCAGACTTCAGCTTGAATAATTGCAGTATAACAGGCTAAAAATTTCTTGTAATTCAATGCCCTAATGTAGCCTTGACTTTTTTTTTTTTTTTTTTTACTTGTGTGCCTTACTTCTGCAAACATAAACACCATTACATTTGTGAAAGAATTTATTCACCATAGGTATATTTGCCAGCTCTGAATGGCAAACATATATAATTTTCAATATTGCTTGTCTAATACTGAACAGTAAACTGGTGCAGGAATTCAAGGCAAAGAGCAATACTGGGGCATTCCAAAGAGACAAACATGTTTATGTTTAGTTATTATTTAATAATGACCAAGAGTAGGAATTTGCTTGTTTAGAAAAAAAAACCACAAAAACAAAACAAAACAAACAAAAATGAAAAAAAAAAAAAAACCAAACAAAACCAAACCAAACCAACCAAACAAAAAAAAAACCAGAAAGAGATGTTCAGCTTAAATGGCTTTTGTTCATTTTCAAAACTTGCCATCTTAGCTACTGATGTAATCTTTTTAAAATATATTCCTAATACAAGTCAGCTGTAGTTTGCAGATTGCATTTTGTGGAAGAGGGAAAAAAAAACACCAAACCACAAGACAGAATCCTCTCTCTCTTAATGTGCACTGTCAAACCATAAAGATGAGAAACACTGCAGTGCTCTGGGCGTATGATGGAAGTTGGTAACATGGTTGTGGATAGTGAAAAGCCCAATAAAACAACTCCTAGCATTGGTAAATACATTGAAAATCAGCATAAAATTTTTCTCTTGATGATAAACTCTTTGTTTCCCTGAATAAATAGACAAAACATGTATATAATTTGCTGTTACATCCTAACTACAAAACCATAGACAAAAGGCAGAAAGCAAGAACACCTATCACTCCGGAACCTAACTTGACTCAGCATTCACCTGGGAGAAGGGAATTCTGGCTTCCAGTTTCCTTATCCAACTAATATTTGGATTATGTCCATCCTAAATATTTCTTAGCCACCAGAGGATGTGGACTCAATCATCAAGCACAGACAGAAATCAAAGTCCGGACTCACACGCTTCTGATGGGCTCTCAGCACCACTGAACAATCAGATTAAACCAGGCACTTGCTGTATGGGTGCAACCCAGCTGGAAGGGCAGATTGGACTTCTCTAATGTCTTTGACCTTCTTCGCAAAACAAGGAAAAAAATATGCCTAACATCAAAGGCCATGCAATAAATATTAAAGTCATAGACAAACTACTGAATGCAGCCACACAGCACAGAGATAACTTAACCATGGGTCCTGCACATTAGCACCCTTATGACATGCTGGGGTTGAATACAAGTCATCAAACACTGCAGCTGAATTTGCTGTAGAAGGGCTCTCTCCCCTTAATTTCTGATGAACATTTTTCAAAATACAACTCCCCCAACCAGCAGAATGCAGAGCAGGAAGAATCACACACCATCCATGCTCACCTGGCATACCACACTACTCAAGCACAGCTGGATGAAGTTTTTAAATGGGCAAAAGGGACAAGTATGCACCCTGAGGAGCCTTTGTATCTTTTCTTCAATCTCACATATTTTCCATCGTAATTAACTTGCTACTTGCTTAATCTATGAAGGATTTTATTTTTTAACAAATTAAAATGAATTGAATAACCTGTCACCTCCTCACTGGTGAGGAGACAGTTGTTCAGTGTGGAAGATATTTGGAGCCTTTTACAATGCAGGGATTGCAAGCTAAGGAGCTGGTGTCCTAGACAAGTACTGCCTACAAGTACCTCATTCAAGTGTATGAGGAATTACCTCTATTCATACATTTTGTTTAGAAAGTGTAATGGTCTGAACAACTTTGTTCTCCACATATATTAAAAGCAGATTCATGAGTTAAAGAAAATAACCAAGTACTGTCTCCACAGACTTTTAAATAACAGTTTCTCCCCTCTTACTCTTAGCATTGCTCAGATGAATAACAGAATATTGGATGCTTGCTACAAATCCTTGGGCTGTTCCATTTGCAAAGAAAATCCAAGTTCTTTTATAGAAGCATATCATAGTTTCAGCAGAAAATATATCACTACTGAATTTTCATTTTGATAGCTGGATAAATCCATAGATCCAGCCAGGTGTTGTTTTCATTTTTACACTGTAACTGTGAAAGATTCTCCTATATACTCTGTAAGAAGCAACTAATAAACATGACTCTTATCAAGTGTGTTAATTTCAAATCTGAGACTTAAAACAGTTAATAATGCTGTGAGGGAAACATTCTGAAAAGAAAGCTTATCCATATGTAAAAGTAGCATTCAATTTTAAATGGTAAGAGGGGTCATAAAGGTGTTACGAGAACCCTCATACTCCACATAGACTTGTTTCAGTGACACTTAAAAGTTAAATGCAGAATATCTATTAGATTTTCCTCCTGGCCAAAGCCTAATACTTGTATCTTCCATAAATGTATTCAATAGTCTACTTTCAGGCCACTTATGGATTGAATCATTCATTAACTCTGGAAGCCTTCTGCAGGTTTGCTGAAAAACTTACTCTTCTAGCTTTCTCATTAGATTACTAATGACTACAATATTGAGTTACTACCACTGTATTTACTGGATTTTTTTTTTTTTTTTTTCTTAGCGTATACTGCATTTTGATTGCTCTGTCAGGAGTTTTCAACAGCAACAAATGCCAAGTTCAGAACTCAGAGATCTTTAAAAAATGGAATTAAAAATAGCTCAATACCTCCCCACAGAAACAGGACAAATATTTTCCTGGGGTCACTCACTGGACAATACATTTCCCCTTGCAACAAAAAGTTTTGGCACAAAACAAATAGTTTCATTGAATTGAACTGGGACACAGCAACACTGAGGCTGACTGCAGTGCTTCTATAGGTACTGTGAGGGATTTTGTGGTGCTGGGTAGATGTCTCCTGGGGTGTCCACAGAAATGTAGTCCCTGCTGTAGCTGCAAACTAAGTCCAGGTGCTTAGTCAGTCTGTAGGTGCTGGAGAACAGGAGATCTCAGGACAGCTCTTTTAGATGTTGACATGTTCTGCTAACTTCTCACTGCCTCCCATCATGCTGTCAAGTCTCTCTTTTCATCACTGTCCTTATGCTTTGGAGGAGGCTTAACAGAATAGTTGAGTCCAGTCTAGTGAAGGTACTTTTCTGTGATTAAAAAAAGGCTCTGAACCCTCATTTACATCCTTAGTGCATCCTCTGGGCCATGCATGGCCAAGTTGGAGTAATGCGTATGCTTCCATTTGTTACTCAGAAAAATAACATGCCAAAACCCAAACAGTCAAAATTCAAAGTCAAAATTATTT
This sequence comes from Merops nubicus, assembly GCF_000691845.1. Taxonomy (NCBI): domain Eukaryota; kingdom Metazoa; phylum Chordata; class Aves; order Coraciiformes; family Meropidae; genus Merops; species Merops nubicus. Next base: position 142,088 of record NW_008591665.1, on the reverse strand, counting down.
GGTTTGTTTGTTCTCTCTTCTTGCAGGTCAACAATACATGATCAGATTTTCAGCTGTCATCTATACTCAGCAAACTACATCAAGTAACCACTGCAATTAAACATAGTCATCTTTTCCTTTAAAGCTGATTTAGACTGCACTGTGATAACTTTGGATATGCTTCTTATAATTCTACACTGATCTTTCATACATATTTATCACTCCATTTTGTGTATGTAGATACACTTCAAGAGTTCCTCCTTGGCGACTTACCTTCTGGCTATTTTCTTAAGAAAATTAACTCCAGGAATATTTCTATCAAGAAATACAAGAATAGGGTGATGAGTAAAAAAATATAATGTAGTTGAAAGAACACAGCTTCTAAGCATTCAGTAGCAAACAGTTTGAGAACATTAAGCTATTAAAACATGAAAAAACCAACAACAACAACAAAAAAAAAAAAAGCAAAAAAAAACCCCAAACCAAACCAAAACAGATGTTGTTCAGTTCTTGATATTTTAATTTCAAATTCTTGTATTGGCCATATGCTGATCCTCTACCAAACTTGCCTACAGAAACATTACACATACTCATGAGTATATATAGAGTTTTGTTACATATAACAGGGTATCAAAAGTCTTCTCTGGCTCCATATTTCATGAATATATGCTTTATGCTTTGTAGTCTTCAGAATAGTATCACAGCCATTCATAATAAAATATACTGCAAACATACTCCGATTCCCTAGTTCTGCCTCAGAAACAGACTGAGGGCTAAATATTGCAGGCGGTGCAATATCAATACAAAGATTTTTGAGAGAAGTAGCACAGCATTTCTACCACTCTCCCCACGTGAGTAACAATGAAATACCAGAAGCTGGGTACAAAGTTGATCTTTTACTGTACTAAATAAAGTCAAATCACATTTCCTACAACAACAGAGTGACAAGGACAAAAGAAGAGCTGAACATTTTTAAAGTCCAAAAGACTGGTAAACCTTGTTTGTTGGAGGTGGTTTGATTTTTGTTGTCCCATTCCTTTTCATAGATTTTTTGATAGCTCAGAAAAGAATGAAGTCTCCAAATATAGGCCAGCACATCTGTGGCCCAGATAAGGAAAGTTATAAACAGTCCCATGATAAATGATATCTCAGGGAAGGATACCAGATATCTTGATGAGCACTAAAGAATTTCCACATGGAGAACAAACACTATCAGAAAAAGGGAAGATATGATAAAATCAAAAACATTTCAGAGACATGAGGCAAAAGGGAAAGGTGAGGAAATGCAACAGTTGTCTTTGAAACTGCATTGAAAGTGATTCGTTCCATGTTAATCTTTTTTAACCACAGTGTCTGTAGCTTTATTGAAACCTTCACTATGTGCTCTGAAAATATTCAAGTTAAGCTGGATCACATCTTTTCTTCCACTGTAATTCTGATATTCTGTGGATTGAAGTTGAATATTACTTCACAAGTACTATTAGAAATGCTTTCCTTCTTCAAAAAAACTCCTCCCTCACTTTTTTTTTCCTACCCAACATTGGTAGTTGCCTATTTTTTTTAACTTTTTAGTTAAAAGGAAAATATTTTCAGAAGTTTCCATCATATGAACAGTTAATTCAGAATTTGATGGCAACTTACTGCCCTCACTATGCATAATTCCCATTTAGAAAAGCCTTAACCCTAGAGTTATAGTGAAAGAATGAACAGTGAAACAGTGCTTACTTTAGTATTTTTCTTCCTTAATCCAGGGTAAATCTCTATAATTAGAATTGGCTACTTTTTAAAGGAACAGAAATGGCAAGTGGCTCTATCTTAAATTAAAAGATCCATTACCTTTGGTCTTCTAACTCTTCTCAGCAGTGTGTTGTCTCAAGAGGCACTTTCTCATCCTTATGAAAGCTAACTTACTGTAGGTGTAGAGGGAAAAACACATCACTGGAGTGACTGCAAAAGAAAGATATATACAAGTTTAGAGCAATGGAACATAATTGCCAAGTATGTCATATACGAATGTTTTATTTAAAAAAAATTGTAGCATGAGCCATTGATCAAATAAGACATTTTTATTGAAGGCTACATTTTCATTCCCACATGCAAATGGGACATTAGAAAGTAAAAAGATTTCATGAGTTGAAGGCCTAAAACTTAATAGCACTTCTGGTACGCTACAGCTGCGTAGTTATACCCCAGAAACCCTCACGGCCAGCAGTAGAAAGCGTGATATCCTATGCCCTGCCAGGATAACGTGGAATCTATTTTCAGTTAACTGCTCATTCTTGTTTCTCCCAGGATTTCCTTTTGTCCTCTGTCCTACAAGCTTCTATTTTTAACTTCAGTGGGTTAGTGCCCCTTTTTGTCTTGCTCTTTACCTGGCTGTGGATTTAAATCTGGACCGTACTGATCCTCTGATTTTCATGCTCCTCAGTCTCTCTCTCTCTAGGCAGACAAACAGCAGATGTCCTAAAGTCTGCCAGATGATCTGAGAATTGCAAGACCTATTGCACCTTGGAATTAGTCAACACTAGCAGCAGGTACAACAAGAATGCTGGAAGCAATCTGTTGGCTGACGTTTTGATTAGAAAGCCATTTATATAACAACCACCAACGACATTTGTGTAACTACTCACACCATTCGGTGGGTGGCATGTCGCTGCAGCTGGGAGCTAAACCCCGGCAGCCGCTGGCCACACTTGCCCCTTCCCCTGCCACCCCTGCCACGTGTCAGGGGATCGGGAGGAACAGAGAACAAAGCCCTGGGGGTTGAGATCAGGACAGTGTAACAGAACAACCAAAAGGGAGGAGAGACAATAACAACGCTAACACCAGTGAAATACTGTATAAAGGAAGCGATAATAAACCCCTCACCTGCGGCACAGCTCTCCCTGCTCCGGCCGCCAGCTAACACTCCCCACCCAAACCACTCTACTGGGGGGTGGCCCCTCCCCTTATAGGGAGGGCGTGGCATCACCATGGGAGCGATGCCCCCATTGGCTGGTTCGGATGTTTATCCCAGCCATAGCCCCACCCCACCCCAGTCTCACCCAGCTACAGCCTCTGGGGAACATTAACCCTGTCCTGGCCAAACCCGGGACAGTAGCTCACATTAGAAAGACCTGGATCCAAACCAGCCCAGTTTCTTTTTCCCCAAGATAAAATAAATAAAGAAGTAGGTAAATAAGCGAATTAAATATTTCTCCAAAGCAAAAGTGATTCTCTCGCTGGTCCCTCCTCTAAATGTTTAATTTGACTCATTCTGACAATTCTTTCATCTAGGTAATATAATACATTTTATATTTCTATGCCTTTTGGTTTTCAGACCTGTATGTATTGCCGTTTAAAATGACACTGTGCAGCCACACACTGTTATTCGCTAGAGGGATTTTAGAAGTCATCAACAGGTGAGATAGCTTATGGTTGCTGAACACAAAGTATTTTGACTCTCCTGGCTAATTCCACTTATTTCAACAGAGTTGTGCCCACAGTGAATTTGAGTCCTCTATCTAAATTTAATCTGTTCATTACTTCCAAAGACTATTGCAAATAAATAGGCAATCAAGGAGCTAGAGGGACAGAAAAGAAGGATACGGTGTATAATAGGTACCCTTACAGAAGACAATCAGAGCATTGATTCCTTTCCTTCCAAACAGCACACAATAACAGTTCAAACTAATCACGATTCAGATTTTCTTTTCTACATTTAATTGATACTCTGGAGACTTATTCAGCTCACTTTAAACTAGTCCCTTGGTAACTGACTTCACTGATAATGGGATCAACCTTCAGGTAAGAGCTGGATGGGGATCTGTAGAGCATAAAGCCCTCTGCTTTGTACAGTGGTGAAATCTGCTCCAGTATATACACAGTGGAAGCAATTGTTGAGAAAGCCTTCAGATGCTCTGACAATATATTTTACCCTGAACTGGTAAAACAAGCTCAGTGTTTACCCAGTTCTTGGCTTCTTCACTCCTGCTACACTGAAAGTGACATTTGTGGAATGGCTATCTTTCCCCATGGTATGAAGTTAAGAGCAACTCAGTTTGCAAACCCTAGGCTAAAAAGGACCTTTCAGATAATGTTCCCACTGAAGAGTGACTGGGATGTCTCTTTACCTGGAATATGCAAAGTACACAACTTACCTCTGCACTCCTGTGGACTCGTGCACCTGCCTGTAAAGTAATTACTTTCTAGTAATTACTAAATAAAATTCTATGTATTTAGAAAATTTTAATAGACATTACTATTTAAAAGACCTTCCAAAGAAGTAGAAGATTGTGTCTTTGGGTCAAAAAAGAATCTTGTCTAATCTTCTAAATCTCCCAGATTTTCTGAGGAATGGAGTGTTGCAATCTGATTGCTGAGGCTATGCAACAAGAATGAAAGGTAAAGAGAAAGATTAAAGATGTTTAAAGTTCAGATATATCTTTACTATCTTTTTTAGCACATTGACATAAGGATTAAATACAGTTTCTCAAAAAAGTGAAAAATAATTTTAACAGAATCTAATCAGAATTAGGTAATGTAAGGAATGCTGTCTTCACATGTAAAAGAAGAATATTCTACCATAAAATAGAATAGCCCTTGAAGCAGAATATACAATAATAACATTCTTAAAAGTGCCTGTTCATTTCTGATCAGACTTCAGAATGTTGTGGGAGTTTTCACTCTTCAGGGGAACGTATTAAATTTTGATGTCCTTGTGCTGCTTTCTCTATCTTTAAACTGTTCTTCAGAATCAGTTTGGTTTTTTTATTCTTTCTATCTTTATGCTAAATATCTATAGTGCCATACAAAGCTCATCCATCTTACAACAGCAGTGGGGATGAATCATCTAACGTGTGGCATTAGTTTCCATTTTACTAGATCATCTTGGCCAAACCATTTAGTCTTTGTGAGATCATGTACACAACACTAATATATGGCTAATGACCAACAAATTATTTAAGTTCACTGGAAGAAAACCACAGCTCTCATTTGCTACTGCTACTCTAGAAACCTGCAGCATAAATATAATGAGTAACCCAGAGGTGTAGGGGCAAGAGTAAGAAGAACAAACTCAGACTGGCCCAGTTCTACACGGTATTTGTCTTAAGCTAATATGATTTTTCTTCATGTCTATTAGATACCTTAATGTGGGCATTTGATCCTTTGAATAGTTCTATTCTCTGCCTAATCATTCATAATGACATTAATTCCCAACCTTTGCCATGGCTGTTTTTGGCAGTTGAATACTCAATGAGAAAAGGTGTGTGGGACAATTGACATGGGTAGTGGTGGACTGTAAAAAGGGAGGAACATTTTAGTCTAAAATACATTTAAATTTCAAAAGATTAGAGTAAATCATATGCACTTAACTGGCACTTGCTTTTTAAATTTAATTAATGCCAGGAAAGGCACTTTAAGACATAGTGCTCTAAAGGTGCTTGGAAGGAAAAAAATTGTCCCCCAAGTGTCTGATGTGAAGAGCCCCTGGGTGACACTCAGAGTAATGCACTTTTTGAGCACTTCAACTTACTAGTGTCTTTCAGTGCTTAATTAACATAATTTGACACAATTATAGATATAAACACTTTATAAGCACTTACTACTAGGAGTGTCAAAAAAGTGTTGATCTCCATCAGTTCATACTGGAAACAAAAAGCTCTAGCACAGCACTCAAGTGCTTAGAAAGATTCCATGGTATTAATAACATTCAAAGAAAAGCAAAAAACAAAAAAATTGTTTTCAAAGTGTCCTCTGGATAAATTCTTTAAAGATTTTACACATCCACATAGGAGGCTACCTAAAACGACTAAAATTTTGTGAAATACACGATTTTACTCAATTCTGCTGCTCAATAACTAGCTCCAATGACTGGGTAAGTCAGCAGTATTTTGGGGGAAAAGAAGAAAAACAAGATTGGTGTCATTCAGAATAACAATTATCACCTTATCTATCATATTTACACGTTAGGCTTCTGAAAGAGGATTGAGAATATGTAGGCTGGTATGCAGCACAGGCCCACGCGATAGTGTTTAAGGCAACACTAAGTGCAGGTATGCCATGTGACACTGTACTTAAGGAAGTCTTTTTCTCTTTATGCTAACTTACTTGAAAAAGTATTTGGGAAAAAAAAAATCCACATGAACTATACTGTATATTTTCTCAATACAACTAGTCTTCCACTTGCTTAATGCACACAAGAGTGCTTCTTTTCAAAAGAAATGTTCTCCCTGAAGGTACTGCTGAGGACAGGTTCCAACAGGAAAAATTTGGCCAGCACTGACATCAGCTGCTTGCTCCACACGCTCCATTACTTATCTGAGCAACAGATCCAGGTTTTGCACTGGGAATTTGTTCTGTTCGATGGGGAAAAGAACAACAACACAAAGCTTAGTTTTGCTCATAGGACACTGCAATATCAACTCTCCCTCTCTTTTGATCCATGGATTTTCTTTTCACGGAAACCATTTTAAATTATTAACTTTTTAATTAATAACTTCTGTGCAGTCCAAAATTTCAACTCAGGGTGAGGATTATGTTTTCTGTAAACATATAGTAAAAGGATCTATTTCTAAAGATCGAGTTGAAATAAAAAGTAAAAAAAAATAGTGTTTTTTTTTTCCTCTTTTCCTTTCTCTTCATATTTATAAATTAGCATGCATTTATTCAAGTCAGTGGCTGTGTTTTGAAAAGTGAGTGAAGCACATAAACCCTTATATGTATTATCTCTTTGTATGTGGAATTGTTCAGCTGAAGTTATGAAAATTTCACCTGATGGTTGCATTAATCATCTTAACACTTTGTGATCTTTTTGCCAGTAAAATGGAATAAGAATTGATCATATTAAAGATCAGTCATCACATTAGGAAGATACTGTGTAAACTAAAACAAAAAAAAGTAAAAGGTGACATTTTCAAAATCATAACTTACTTTTTTACTTTCTCCACGGTTAGTGCCCAACTGCTTTTGAAAATAACCCATTAGAAATTGTTCCTGTTTACACTTGCTAAGTGTTGGAAATGTGGTCGTGCAAGATCTATCCATTTTGATTTTGGATATGCCTGATTGCCTTGAAATTCTCTGTCATGTGCAATTGCTTAAACAACGCTTGCCCAAACCAAATCAGAACATCTCTTCTTGCTTTGGAATGAGGCTGGAATCCTGGGGGGAAAAAACAAAACAAAACAAAACAAAACAAAACAAAACAAAACAAAACAAAACAAAACAACCTCTAAGATAAAAGCACAAAAAGAGTGTAAAAGAAAATTAGAAGCGGTAAGAATTACAGGATCATCTGAAAAAATCAAACCAATTTTTTAGGCACCTACCAGCAGAGACTGCAAAAATTGTGGCCTTCCTTTCTCTGTCTGAAATTTGTCATCTACCAATTTAAGGCACTGTTGCAGCAAAGCACTTAAGCACTGCTTAAATCTTCTTGAAGTCAGAGGGATTTAAGGAAGTGAATAAAATCATGTGCATACGGAAGCACTTGACTGGCCTGGGTTGCATTGTTGAATTTGGCCATGGACAATTTTAAAAGATTACTCCAAGACTGAAACTGTTGTCTGTAATTTCCCTGAAAAAAGAAGATGTATTCTGCCTTTTTCCCTTTAATACGTTTGAGAAAAATTGGAGAACAAAACCAGCTAAAATTGTGTGGGTTTTTTTTTTTTTTTTTGGAGGGGAGGAGGGGTTCCAATAGTCTCCAAGCAAAAAAATGTAAGCTGTTTTAATAATTTTTTTTTTTCTGGATAAATACGGTATGTTTTAGGTACTTGACCCATCTTTTCTACCACCAATGTCTTCGCAGTCATGAGTTCTGTCCTCTACCAAGTTTCACATTATGTGTCTCAACTTTTTGGATGTGCTGTAAAAAACATGAACAGACTTGGATTTTTTTTATAAAAAAAGCCCACCCCTTCTCTCTTGAATTCAACTGTGGCTGAGGAAAAGCCTAAAATTGTGATTGAAAAAGCTCCAGCCTCACTACTATCTAACCACAGAGGCATTTCTCTGTTTGACTTAGTCTAATTCCTCTAGGATCTAGGATCTGTTTCAGAGCATGTTCAGAACTACTCCAGTTTTAGCAGTTCATTTAATTTGCCTTAAGCTTGAGAGAAATACAAAAATCATGCAGAGGTTTCCTTAAATCCAGGGGGTGTGGTGGAAAATATACATAATGTACAAACAGAATTTACTCTCAGTGAAAATACAGTTAAATAATCTTTCATAATGAATGCAAGGAAAAAAAGTGCAATAGTACAGAAGTGTAAAATTAATTCTTCATCCCGAGAGGATTTACATGAATATCTCACAGATAAAAGCCCCACACTTAACCTGGAGGTTTCTTCTCCACAGGTACATTTGAAAAGAAAATTGCTAATGTTGTTCTGGTCTTTAAAGAACAGTTCTAGGTGTAGAATGGGGAGAGCTTTGGGACTGCAGGTCCCAAGTAGCCAGAGTTCAACCTTAAAACCAGGCAACTTAGCTCTAGACAAAGGAGGAATTTAACACAGTTTTCTTGAAATACAACTTACAGCATAGCTTCAAATGCCTCTGCTTACCGTGCAGGTGTTTAGATTAATTTTCTTAGGTCATAATTCCACCATCTTGTAGTCAGGTATAGTAGGTGAGATTAGATACCTAAAACTTAGTTCCTGAGCAAAACCACTTTTGAATGGTTATGGTTTGTATACAATTTACCTACTAGAACCTAGATTTAGCCTTCCTCATGCAACCAATGGTTTCATCTTAATGACTGGCATGACTGCAATTTTTTCTTTTTTTTTTTCATTAGAAAAGACAGAAGCAGCTTCCCCTCCGTTTTTAAAAGAAAACTAATGTAAAGTATTATTATAACATTATACTAGTTTATTCACCTAATTCCACTAGCATAAAATATCTTTTCCATGTCTCGCTAAATGTAAACAAAACTCTGGGGTGGAACAGTTGATCTAGATGACAACTATCTGTTACTCCTCAGCTGCCACTATTTCATCAAAACACTCTGTCATTGCAGGACTATGCCAGTTATATGACAAATAAGGACCTTTTAAATGTGGACCTTTTGTATATTACAATGCCAGAGTTCTTAAAAGCAGTCCTGGAACAATCAACCTCATTCCCTTGCTCATTTCCAAACCCTGAATTCATTCTACATATATTATAAATTGTTTTCTTCCCCAGACAAGAGGCATTTGGGATCCTTTGGCATTCCAATTCCATATACTCACAAAAGTTCTAATTTTGTTCCACTTATAGGTTGTTTTTACTTTTTCTCCTTGTACTTTTAGCCAAAACATAGACTTTCACTTAGAAGATATGGTATTTATGTATTCAGTTAATGCAATAATGACTAGAAGGGAATATGTAAATGACCGTATACTAAGAAGACAATTTTAACAGTTAAAATTGCAGACACATAAAGACAACGATGGAATGTTTATGACAGTGCTGAGCTAAGCACAGATACACACCCTTATAGTACAAATGAGACAAAATTACTTAGCTGGTTGGACTATGTATCCTGTGACTGCATTTGTCTTAATCAATGAAAGGGTTATAGTTCAGCATGGCAACACAGTACTTCAGTCGAAAATGTAAAGTAACCTTAGTAGCAACACAATCAGACCCACTTAAGGCATCCTAAAGTCATTATATTTTGGGAGGCAGATACATTTGTTCAGCATCTGTCTTAATATTTTGCGTGTGATTAGTTTAGCTCTGTCACAGTGTGTAAGCATGCCAATAACATATTATCGAAGTGATATCAGCATAAATTAAGCTTTTTTTTTTTTCTTTTTTCTCAAGGGCAATAAGAAGCATCGTGTAGATTGTGCTGTATCTAGGCCTGTAGCCTAAACTGCAATCCCAGATACACCTATAGAAATCAGACACAGCTGGAGTTGATTCTCGTTTACCTTCTCTGTACAGATGGATTTAATTTAAAATCACTTTCTCTATGTCTGTGTCCAAAAAGAACCTATTCAGTGTTTGAGGTGTTTTGTTTTTTTTTTTTTCTCTTTCTTCCCTAAAACATTACTGTATGCAGCCTTTTCTTATCGTTGGGAAGTTTTGATTATGGTCTTGACAGGTATGATTTATTTTGGTAGGCTTATTTGCCTTCATATCTTCAGTTAATTCCATGTTCTGCTTCATTTATTATCATTTGCCAGGGGTATGTTCCACTTCCAACTGAACTTTTGCTCAGGTACTGACTGGCCAGTACAGACAAATAGCTCCTTACACCTGCTGAGGAGAAAACAAGAAAATCCCATCTTTTCTTTTCTTAAGCCTGTCATGTGTTGTTATTAAGACTTGATGCTCCCCTCTTGATGAAGAGGGAACACAAATTTGCAATAACATAAGCATAAAATGCTCTTCTGTGCAGATTTTTTCTCCCTCAAATCATTCATATCAACCTACTTTATTCTCTTCATCCCCGCAACCCTACTTTTTATTTTGAAAAGTCACACAGTCTACAGGCCAAAGCAAATCCGATGGAAACATCTGTCAGAAACACCAGCTTCAGCTACAGCCCTAGCTCAACTACAGAAGCAAGGTGATGGGTGTCAGGTATAGCTGCTGCAGATCTCATAGAAACACTGCGGTTGGCTTGTACTCTGGAGCAGGTTTCTGAGAGAAAAGGATCTGGGAAAAAGAGCTATGCAAGCAATAACAATCATTTCATACTGGGAGAGTGTGACATACTACCCTGTGCGGGCAGGTGAGAGGTAGAGACCTTCTGGAGGCCTTCCAGAAAAACCGTGCCTTTATACCAAAATAAGGGGTTAATTTTTGTTGTCTTAAAACATAAAATTTATTAAATTTTCAAATTTGTTCATATTCTGTATTTAAACTTGCAATAATTTTCTCTAATTAAAAAAAACCCCAAACCTTTCTCCTATAGCTATAGTATGAAGAGGAGTATGCAGTAAGTAGTATCATTGAAGAGTAAGTATATCATAGTAAGTGGAATTGCAGAACTAAAAATTATGCAGTCTTAGTTGCATGAAAATCTAGTGGACTGTGTTAACAAGGACTCTCTAGAAAGGTGAGACATGGTTTTAAGAGATGGTATCACAATATGAATTTTGTCCATAGTCATTTTAAATATTAATGAAGCATCACTGTGTATCTTTGCATATCGACAGTTGAATTCCAGGCTAGCTTTATGTAGATGAATAATGAATCTTTATTACCTTATAATCAAAGTCCTGAGATTTTTAACATTCACATGATTGATTCATGGATATAGGATCAATTTGCAGGTCATTCTTTTCTTTGTTTTTAACAATTTGTTCATTATGAAAAATTGCAGATATAACCATTGCTCATTGCATTGGAATTTAGCTTTTGTGATTTGGATTAGATCATATTTTCAATAGTGAAAAATTACCTTGTGACTGTATTTTTGGTGACAAGTCTTTTTCTTACTCAGTGTATGAACTTTCATTATAGAAAAGAGGTTTCAGATGCAGATTTATTTATAGAAGAACATGGGTGTTTCTTTCAAATGACCATATTCATATATTAGCCTCACTGAATCTTGCTTAAATGAACTAGGCAAAGTCATTGTTAAAAATCATACACAATAAAAAGTAGAGCCCACCCCTTTCTTGCTTTCAAAAGCAATTCCTTATCTGTGTTGAACTTAGTCCCATTATAATCAATGTAGCTATTAAAAAAATAATATATTCAAATTACTGATATTTACCTTACAAGGCAAATAATCACTATTGTAAACTTGGGTCATGAGCATATTTTTCTTGTATGCTACAAAGCTCTGGGTGTTGTGTGATCACAGTTACACAATAACTCTAGTACACAAGAAGCAAAGCCTTGTTATATTATGAAAACATCAACACATATCACACAATTGACTTAAACTTCGCACATATAATAATTAATATGTGCAAAAAGGAGAACAAAAGATCAAAACAACTTAATTAAATGGCAGACTTTACAAGCCTATCCTCACCTATGCTACATGGACTTAAAAGCATGTAGGCAAGACTCACAGCAGGAAAAATTCTTTGGTTTTATTAATTACTGGAATAGTCAAATAACATTTACTAAAGAAAACATAGGATCATTTAATGGAAATGCAGAAGTTCATAACAACCTCCAAGATGCAAAATAAGAAGTGATTTGATCTTGCACCAATTATAGCTGTTAAAACCTTTCTTGGAAAACTTCCAAGATCAATTCCAAAAGATTAATTTTTTAAAGAAAAAAATTTTACATTTAAAGTCATTTAAGCAAAAATGACTACACCTTAAAATTCTCAAAAAGTACCAAAAGCAAATGCAGATTAATTTGTATTAATTAAATTGGGATGATATCTCAGATGCAAAAATTAGAGCTGGCCAAATTAGAGCCCTGTGGCAAGTTTCCATTCATACAGTCAGCTCCTTATACACAGGAAAATGCAAGATTGCTTTGTCTTGGCATACTTCTGGGATAATATTGTCTAAATATTTTCATTTGGAAGTCTGTAAAAATAACAGGTACAAATATACATTTCTTTAAATCATTAACAAAGTTTTGTAGCACTGTGAATTAAGTGCTTACATGTGTAAAAGACTAGTGGAATGATTTTTGGCGAAGCAGCTGCAGAAGGACACATCCAATGAATACTTATCAATGGACCTCCACAAGACAAATCTTGCTTTCTTCAGTGAGGACACATGCAAATACAAAGGCATCAAACACATCTATTGTACTAAACCTGAAATCCATTGGGATTCTAATTCACGAAATAAATGACACCTTTCAGTCTGTCTATTAGTTATACTATACCCTTACTACTTAGAAGATTCTTCACATGAAAACAAACAAAAAATTATAATCCTACTTTATATAAATATCACTGTCATTTTAAAAAAAATAATCCTACTTTAAATTCAGGCAGAGTTCAGAAATAGAACTGTATGGGATCTAGCCCCATATTTAGTGATATCAGAAATGCCTTTCCATTGTATTAATGGATATGAATGGAATTTGAGATAACTAACCTTCAGGATATGCAGTTAATTAAGAACTGAGCTGGAACAAAGCTCATGGCTTTCAAATGGGAAGTTAATGTGTTGCCAGCTGGAATGTATGGCCCCCCCATGGTAAGGCTGAAAATACATGCTTGTAAGTTGTTTCTCCATGGTTTTTTTGCTCTGAAGAAACCCAGAACTGTAAAAGAGAATAATAAATTACATAGAGAAGGCTTTTTTTTTTCCCCTCCATAAAAGACAAAAAAAACTCCTTCCTTCCAAGAAGAGAATAGAGGAAAATGAGGATAGAATACCAGTTACCTGGGTAAGAACAGACTGTAAAGCTTCTTTTCCCCAAAGTGTCTCTTTCTTATGCAAATAAACTTGCACATAAATACTGTCTGCTTCTGCATGGATCCACCAAAGTTTTTGAATTTCTTAACAGAATTTGATGGAAGGATAGAGTTGTTAAAGGTGATTAACTGCACTCAAATTTTATGAAAACAGCCAGGCCAAGTAGTAAAGGAGCAACTATGAAAGTTACAGCATGGCCACAAATGACATCAAATATAAGAAAGCATTATAAAAGCTCATCAGTGAGCAGCACTTGTATTTTTGTAAACATGAGTATCAAACAACTAAAAGACACAAATGCATAGAAAGTATAGTTAATTTATCCTGAAGCCTATGGAACTATTTGCCGTTTCACTGTAAGAACAGACTGACTAACGCATTTTTTAGGGATCTACAGAAAAACGTGGTGGTCATTGTGGTTTATGGCTGTACTAGAGCACTGAGAACTCACAGCTCATACTACAGGGTTGTTCTGGCAGACTGGGAATTCATAATGTTAGTGGATTAGCTGCCTCTTGAAAATGGTGTCAAATCTTCTCTGACGTTATGTATTATTAAAAAAATAGTCAGATACTCTTTCCATGAGCACAGAATCAAATGATCATAAAATAACGGGTTATTGGTACATGAATCTCTTTGATAATAAAATATTTACATTATTTAAGGAACCATTTCTACTGCTTCCTTTACAAACTCAGAAAGTTAAGAATCGACTTTAGAAAAATTTAAGACACAACTTGGTGATTGATGTTCATTTACATAAAGAGGCTTGGTCAAAGACATTAGGTGTGGTTTAAATTAATTTGAAACAGATGTATAACTTAAAATTGAAGAAAAGCTCCACCTCATAAATTTAATTAAATTAAATTAGTCAGAGTCAGAGAAATTGTTGAATAAAGCCCAGATATCCTGAGTCTGAAGAAGTTCAGCACTAGCATCTATGCTAGCATACTGTATGTTCATAAAATGAGATGTTACCAATGTACCATGTTACATTCATGAGGGACTTCCTGAACCCCTGAAAAAAGTCCTTCACTGTGCCGGGAAAGAAAAAGAGATCAAGCAAACATACAAGTGCTAAATACATCTCTCTGTGCAATGAGATGATAAGTCTGCATTTATACGCTTTCACCTTATTTCTCCTAAACTAGTAAACTATTAAAGATGAAAAGAAAGCTGCATTACAGCACCATGAAAAAAACAAACATTTTTTGTTCAATTTAGTTTCACCATCATTGGTGATATACTATTTGCAAAAGATCTGCAAAGAGATTAATCATTTTTTTTTATAACCAACAAATAGGTTTTTAAGATTGATACCAGAACTTAAAGTAGCAACAAATCATTCCAAATGCATATTATATTATTGTGCAGTCTGGAAAGTATATAAACTTAAATGAACAAAGAGATTTATTTATTTATAATTTGATATCTTTGGTATTAATTAATTTATCTGGTTCAAACTACTCTTTATAGAGGTCTAACAAGCAAAAATCACTGAAATTCATCCCATTATTTAAGATAAACACATTTAACTCCATTAGGTCAAGTCACTTGCTTTTCTGCATTTCCTGTTAGCTAATCCAAAATGTCAGCAAGGATTTACCAATCCTAAACTGAATTCCTCTATCTCTAAACCACTGCAGTTATCCATTACAAAATAAATTAGGAATAGTAGGATTCTTGTTTCTCTAGACTATAACTATTCAGTAATTTAGAGATAAAACCAATTAGTATTAGATCCCTTTTTACATCTCAGTCTAATTGGTATTATATTCAATATTCTTATTCTTCATTGGGTAGCTCCACTAGCAGGATTCTAATATTAGCATATCTTTTGTACCTTTTAGCTATCTGAAATTATTCCAGTAAGGGTAATAATATGACTTCTTAGACATCTTTTCCATTTACTAGTCAGCTAACACTCTAAGACTAATATTTAATGTTATTAATAATTCTCAATTCAGAAGTTAAGGATTAAATAAGGGATAGAAAAGATTCCTAAGTTTAAAACACCATTTAATTTTAGTAGAAGTATGCAAATCAAAAATTGGAACAATGCCTGGGAGAAAAGTGTTTAAACATCCTTGAATTTCTCTTTAGTCCCATTTAACCTTTTTTTTTTTTTTCTCCTTTTCCTGAAAAACATTTTCCCTAATACCTGCTGTGCAAAGAACAATAAGAAAATCACCAAAGCTCCCCAAACTATATCAGTGACTCTTCCTGAGTCATTATCTTGCATCTACTTGGGATGCAGTGCAAAGTATTCAGAATGATGCCTCACAGGGCGAAATCAAGATCTATGAGCTACATCAGTACCTATCTAAATTCAGTCTTCAATCCCCAATGCTAGAAGAAAAACATTCCGAGGGTAGTCAATGCATGCAATTCCATTTCCTGTTCTCCAGTAAAACCATAGCTAATATGAACTCTTCTTTTGTGACCTTGCTGATGAGCCTGTTGGTTTCCCTACTAATGACAGTTGCCAAGGGGAAAACAAAAATTCTAATACAATCTGATAAAAGATTATCTAGGTGGGAAATCCTATTCGGAGAATGAAAATGCAGTGTAGAGTATATCAACATTAATAATACAATAATATAACATTATTAATATAATAATGACATAATAATCTAAACTTATGAAACATTGTAACTTTGTGTAACAAAATAAAATATATTTGTCTTTTTAATGCATTAAAACTTTTCTTTCCTTGACAAAAACTTGGATTTTAGGGATGTCAAGACAATTTTTGTTGGCTTTTGCAGCATAAAAACAATTATTGGGAGCCATGAAACTGCCTTAAGAATACTTGGTGATTAAGATAACTTTAATAGACAATAAACATAAAGAATTTTAAATGTAAATTGGTTAAAATATAGTTTATTATTTGAACAGAAACGAAATTTGTGTGTTTGGGTATATGTATACATATATATGAAGACAGACAACAGAGTTGAAAGAATCACAGAATCATTTTGTTTGGATCTTTAGGATCATCAAGTCCAACTGCTAACCCAGTACTGTCCGGCCATCACGAAACCATATCCCTCAGCACAACACCTGTATGTCTTTTAAATACCTGCAGGGATGGTGACTACAGCAATTCCCTGGGCAGCATGTTCCAGGGCTTGGTAAGCCATTCAGTGAAGAAATTTTTCCTAATTCCAAACTAAATCTCCACTAGTGAAACTTGAGGCCATTTCCTCTTGTCCTATCACTTGTTACTTGTGAGAAGAGACGAGCACCCACGTCTCTACAGCCTCCTTTCAGGCAGCTGTAGAGGGCATTAAGTCTCCTCTGAGCCCTCTTTTCTTCAGACTAAATAGCCCCAGTTCCCTCAGCTGCTCCTCATAAGACTTGTGCTCTCGACCCCTCATTAATGATTCATTAGTCTCTCCATTTCCCCCAGGACTTGCAAATCCTGATTTCCAGTAAAAATAGTGCTGTGTTCTGCTATTGCAGAAATAAATATATAGTATTCCAGGAGAATACAGGTTATGTGTATCTTCAGCCAATGTCATAGGAACAACAGAGGGTGACTGTAAATACTAGTTTATAGCAATACCGTATGCACCTGTGATTATTGTGTGTATTTGCTTCTGGCTCAGACTGTAAAGCTTCCATCAGTTATCAGATGGTAAAACCTGCAACAATATTTCCAATTAGCAAATGTAATACAGATCAATTCAGCATTTGTTGAAGGTAAAGGAAGAGACGTAAACAGTCACACATACTTGAAAACTAAAGACTAAGTAAACACAAATCAGAGTTCTTCTGTGGAACTAGGTTATATCCGTGACATTTTATCCAATTGTTTCTGTCTCCTCTGTTATTCTTTCCTGTAGATATGAAGGTATAAAACTTCAAATGTCTTATGGGGACAAAGCTCAGGAGGCGAAAGAAGAAAAATAGCCTGGATAAAAGGTCACAAGTTGTGGAAAAGGGCAAAAAGTAGAATCCAAGCACAAGTATCATGTATGATAGATTCCTAGGCATATTTCCATTGAAATTATAATGGGAAAAAAAACCCAAACAAACAAACAACATTTTGAAAAGAGGTGAACACATGTATGCACAGAAACAGGCAAGCCAAGAAATCAGTGTGAGAGTAAACACCAAACACTGCCACAGGACAGTGAATAGTCACTGATAAAAAAATATTGAACACATACACACAGAATGCATGTGAAAGACTTTGTAGTTCTTTCAATCACAATTTTTTGAGGTTCCAATTAATTTCAATTTTTGTGTGGTAGGAATCCTAGCCTTATTCTAGCCTCTTTTAAAAAACCTTGCTTTAAGTAAGTTTAGCTGATATAGAGTGCTGTAGCACATCTTATAACACCAATATTTCAATGAATTAACACATCATAAATACATACGGAGATGTATATAAAATTCTATTGTTGTTATCATTAAAATGTATCTGATACAATTATGTCCAGAAAAGGCAAATAGTGTCTACATGCATTTTTTTCCTTAAAATCCAACCCAGAAATAGCATAAGATTAACTTTTCAGGCAGAATATATTCTGAATTGATCTGTATATATACTTAAAGAATCTGCTTTTTTGTGTGCAATGAAGGTTTTTATAGTTTCGCATGAAAACCTCAGTATATATAAGCAGCACTGTGAACATACATTAGAAAAAAAATATTAAACTATTAAACCTGCAACCTATTAAACTTGAGCAAAAATTTGTTAAATGCTGGGGAAGCCATTCCACAAATGCAAGAACTCTTATATCACCATTAAGTAAATGAAACTGAAAGGAGTTACTGAGAACAGTTTCATAGCCACATGAAATAATATTTTTGTAAGTTTAACACATAATCAGAAACTAGCTCATAAAAATCACACATACTTATTAAGAGAAATAAATACTCATGAGGACAAGTAATTTCATTTCATTAGTTATGCTGCGTAAGGCCTTCATCAAGCAAAGATTTATGCACGTGTTTATGCACACAAACAGCCTTATGGATAAATCAAATCTCACATATGTAGTTCAAGACAGAATAGCTGTTACAGGATCAGATCCTAAATAGGTGCTTGCTCAGATGATTGGGAAGCTGTTCCTGAGGCTGGTACTCAGCCATCCTCAATGTTGGCTAAGATATAGTTGAGTAATCCAGCTGAGTGCAATTTGCATCTGGTTACTGGTGGAGTAAATGTGAAATAACATGAGAAAAATGGCAGCATTGCACCATTGGAGATAGCAATTTTTGGTTGATCAAACTGAAGCTATAATCATGCTGGAACATTAATAAGAAGCCTGAAAGAACAAAACAAAACAAAACAAAACAAAACAAACCAAAAAAAAACAACTCAGGGGAAAGAAACAAAGAAATGTTTCTTTAATTAAAAGATCTGTTAAAATTTTTAGTCATTATCATGATCAAACTATTTTCATACATTGTCTGGGAGAATTAATGAAGTCATTATTGGAGGTATCATAATGTCTCAAAAACCTAGCAACATGGAACAGAACATTACATAAGTGTGTAAAGTTGGCATACAGAACAAAATGAATATTATTTACTGAACTTTGTTCCTGCTTAGTTTCAGTCTCACAGTGGCCAAGACAATTACCTAGCTCAGGTCACAAAGAAACTATTTCTATAAAATGCTAACAATTATCCCTAAGTCACCATTTGCTTTTAAAAACACATCTATCCTGCCATGACATTACCAGCTGATGAGTGATGAGGAGCTTCAATTCAAAGTAATTAAGAGAAATATAAGAAAGATGGTGCATCTTAATGACAGACAATATTAACTGTGCCATGTAAATGTACATTACAGCTCAATGGTCGCTGCAGAAGAAAAAGTATCACTGGCAACTTATTCTGATTTTGTGAGCTACCAGTTCAATTAAATTGTATTTGCTTTCTTCCTAGTCCTCCTAAACATTCAAATGAGCGTTTTAGGTCACAGAACTGTGTGAGGTATTTTATACTTGAAAATGTGTCTGTTTGATAAGTCTCCCTGCCACAGACGGGTGGCTGAAATACAACAGCTGCCCCCATGTATGTAGTGAGGAGGGATTTCCAGGTCCTTAGACTATGTGACTGGAAAAGGGGCTGCTTCTGGGGAAGGCAGCCAGTGTGATTGCCCGTAGGGGACAGGGTACTTCCCACTTCTCATTCTGAAGACTGGGGTCCTTATACTACTCTTATTCATTTGCTTCATCATATTCATTTTACATTTTTCTGTTTAAAAGAGGTGCAATCAAAGAGCAAATGCATCACGACACATCAGTGATCAGCCACACACCACATGCAGTGCAGAGCATACATAACCCACAGGCTGTTTTCAAAATACCTAGTGAAAACAAATACACAAAATGAAATCAAATTCCTCATGGAAAACAAGTCCACTGACTTCCAGCATACAAGGGATGACAGCGAAGGATGTTTGATTAGCTCTTCAGTATGTTGATGATTACTCACAGAGAATTATACTATACTCTGTTGGGAAGAGTGTTAGGAGTCAGACCATACAGCGACAAATCAATCCATCTGATTCATACCTGCACCCTCCCCCCCCTTTTTTTTTTTTTTTAAATTTTTTCTTTTTGCATGTCATTTAATAGAATTGCAACCACTTAGGATTTGCCTTTAATGGATAAAAAGGTACTGGCCAACACTGGCAAGGTGCCTCCAGTCTAATCCAACATAATTTCCATATTCTTAATGTTTGGATATGGTGGTTTTTAAACATTAATTAACCTAGTTTTAATTCATTAAAATCTATCATATGGAATACATGAGCATTTCTAAGCAGCAGTCAGAAGATGGACACTCCAGTTATCTCAGGAAGCTATGAGGGACTAACAAATCCTCATTGGGCAAAAGAATGAAGGCATCTTAGAGCCTTAGTGTTTAAATCCTAAGATAAGGAGCCAATAACACAATCTATTTTATGAATGAGATTTAAAAGGAGGAAAAGAAACCTAAAAACTTAAGCAATTCCCAAAAGAAAAAGCATTTTAAGTTAGTAGCCAAAGTGAAAAAGAAAATCCCATATGGAATGAATAATTTTCCTAACACATCTTTTTTAATTTGAAGTAAGACTTATGATAACAATGTTAATGCTGGGGATTTTAAGTGACAGAACATTATTCTAACTCATTCCTTTAAAGTCTCAAAAAAAAAAAAACCACAAAAGCTCCTTTGTTAAGGTCTAGTTTAGTCCACCTTAAAGCTCCTTTCAATCAAAGTACAGCTTCTCATTAAGGGGAAAATGATTATTAACATCCTCATTTTGCTTCCTCTTGTGAATTATTTGCATTCGAAAATGTTCACGGCATTAGTTTCAGGGTAAATGCAAATATGACAGCAGGATTTCTCACCGAGCTCCTTTTTATTATTAGTTCTTTTTATGCCCTCCATTTATTATTCCCTCATAATTTTTCACAATGTATTAAAATGTTCCATTTCCTAAAATAATAATATTTTCCTTCATTTGGTAATTGTCTCAGTCCAGTCTACAAAAGTCTCCATCACAGTGCCTACTGTCTATAATTTGGAATAGTTTATAATAATTGCTCACCATTGCTTAAGGGAGCCTTGGGCATTAGCTATCACAGGTACAGAATCTTTTCTCTCACACTGAGTATGTGATTATTTTAGGTGAAGTTCACATGACAAGGGAAGAGGGCAGGGGTACCAGCAAAGCTTATGCTGTCATTGTCCATGGTAGACTCTCAGTCTGTGGTCTGAAGATAAATGGAGACGTTTTTAATTTTTTTAAGCTTAATTTGTCCCACGTCTGCCAGAAACCACGAGGCTAGCTCTGAAACATATCTCATGATTATTTTAAATAAAACAACAAACCAAACCAAATAAACCATCACTCTGACTCCTCTTCCTGACATTTAGAGAGGAATGATCTTGGATGCTGAAGATTAGTCAAAACATAGTATGTTCAGTTAAAACAAAATCAAGTTACCAGTGGCATACTCTCTGGCAGGATTGTATTTGATAAACTGATTACAATTACTTCTTTTTTTCCCTGGTCATATTAAAAAAATGGAAATAGATCTGCCTAATAAAAGCAAACTAATAAAATCATTTGATCATCCTGATTCACGGCACTTCACTGTGCCAAGCTTCCCTGTTGACTCTCAAATTGTTACTGTCAAATTCTCAAGCATTTATTACACTCAGGATGGCTTACATGTCCCTTTTTTTCTGTCACTCTGTTGATGTCCATCATCACCCCATCATCACCATCTAACTGCAGCAAAGACAGCTCTGATACCACCCAGTGAATATGAGATAATTTTGTTTCAGAGTAACATAGATAATACCAAATTCAGAGATGTATCTAAATGCATTCAGACAGAGTTCTTGATCCAATTTTTAACTTTCTTTCAGGAGAGTCCCCAAGATTTATTATAGGATTATTTACCAGCATATATTTGAAACATTGTTATGAATTTGACCTACTGAAGTTGAAAATTACTGCGAGGAGTTGAACCAATAAGGCGGTTACTAGCAGGATGTATGCTAAAACCAGATCATAGCCTATTTATATCTTTCCTATGCCTTATTCCATCTCACTTGCACAAATGTATGTGCCCATTTTGTACTCGTGAGTGTCAGTGTGAGTAATCTATGTAATTCTGAGTTCAGGTAGCATAACTTACTGCCTCTGAATTTTTGCCTTTTCTTAAAGTGGTGTGTGAGCTATGGTGAATTATTTTCCTGCAATGTTTCATAGGAGAGACTTAGAGTTCATCATGATATGTGACCACGAAGAGCTGGAAGTACTGAAAAAGGCAGAAACACATCGTTCACATCATTTGGTGGCGATGCATCTAGTCAAATTAAAAGCAGCATAAATGAACTGCAAGAATTGGTCTACTAATGTGACATCAAGACAGACGTGAATTGGGGGGTGGGTGGGCGAAAGATGGAGAATGGCTGTGGCAGTGAATTCAAGACATGGCAGGCTAAAATCCTTGCTCACCAATCTTTCTGTTAAACAGACTGTTAAATGTTAGCATGTTCATTTCTAGTGTTTGTAACGGCCAAGAGTGAATTTTGCTACAGAGATAACCTTTTAAACCTAAGAAACTCTTAAAAGTGTGCTTATACTCTATAATTTAACTTCTTTCCTACAGCATATTTTCATCTTCCTCTTTTTTTTTTTTTTTTTTTTTTTTTTCCTATTCTGATATAAGGACATGCAGCAATTACCATTATTTATGTTTTTTAGAAGACTTATTTGGCTCAGCAACATTTCTCTCATTTTTAACCATAGATAATTACATCAGTAGCCTATTAACAGAAAAGATACTGGTTGTACAGAACTTCTTCCCTGTTCTTTTCAGGGGGTCCTTCTGAGCACTGAGCCTTTCATTTGGGAAAGCAGTAGAGCTTATTAAAATAAATTCAGTTTAATGCCATCTAATTCTGCAATGATCAGTTAATTATGGACTGCTGTTTAGTATCCTGTCCAAGACAAAGACATAAAATCATCACCTGACGATCAGAGGAACACATTTCTATGATTTAAACTATACTGTAGTACTCAAATACACCTTAAGTATCTCATTATTTGAAGATTAGTGAGGAAAGGAGTACAGGTTGCAGCACAAGGCTGTACTGACTGTGTATTACCTTCTGCCAGTCATCTCTGCTTCCACTTCCTTCACCACATGCAGGCTTTCTGAACAATGGACAATAGAACAATACCTACAGTACAGATAGGTCACAAACACACAATCTGAACTCCCATCAAAACTAGTAAGATGATGCCATTTTCATGTAATTATCAAAGTGACAGTTAAGCGTTTGTAATAGAAACTCTTTTTTGAGAGGAAATGTGTCTCTTTGATGTTTTCTCCTAAAAGTAAACCTATAGAAATTAACCAATCATTCCAAAATGTTTTAACAGTTTTCTCTACTTGGAGAGTGGTGGTTTTGCATCTTGAGACCTTTCTGTTATATGCAACCATTGTCCATACTGGAGACAGCAAACAATTGTTTCAGAGTCGTATTTCAGAAAGAGTTACATGTCAGAATTGTAACTCTAAGGTATGTCCTTGTGACAGAGCAGAAAGCCTCACAACCTTTTGGTTAGGGAATCAAGAAAACTGCTCCAGTTGTGCCAGTCTCTGTATTTATAAATGTCTTCTGTTCCCTCTCAGCACCTGGCTCTAGCTGTTCCAAAGCCTGTTAGAATGGGGCAATAATCTCTGTCTGGATTTAGAGTACCTGTAGATTACAAACTGAGCCACAACTGTCATACCACAGATGAAAGGGGTCAACAAGATTCACTGGGAGCAAGGTCTATCAGAAAGACAAGGTACAAATTGTAGTTGGCAGAGCACCTACTAATATCACATACAGCCTAAGAATATACTGTTATTCTTGGGACCCATTAGACCAAATCCTGACCTACACATCTGTTGGCTTTTGGCTGCATAAATATGTTTCCCCTGGACTAAATTTATACAAGTATGAAATCTTGCTCCAGGCAGAAATAGCAACATGAACACTGACTCAACTTTGCTAATGTCACAGTCTTTACAACATGAGTAGAAAAGACTTGCCATTAATTTTCTCTGGTATGATTTTACTTTTCTCATTATGTGCAAGAATTTTGTTCCAGATTGCAGATTCCAGACTATGGCTATAAACTGGGGGAGAATGCACTTCAGTGAGACAGAGCTCACAAAAAAAGTGTGGCAAACTACAATGCTGAGGTTGTCTTGGTTGCAAGTGATGTACACCAAAATTAAATTCCAGCTGAGACAATGAGGACACTGACAGTGCTATGCTAGTTGCAATGTTGTAAACCCCACAATGAAAAATACCCACAAAAAGCCCAATACACTTAGAAATCCTGACACAGCAATCAGACATAAAAAAAATCCCAACCTATCAAATTTCTTCACTTTCTGAAGCTATTTTTATTTATTCTTTTCACTGTTTTTGCAATCAGACCAGCAAGATATCCAATTAAAAAAAAAAACAAAAACAAACCAACAAACCAACCCAACTAGTTGTTTCAATGTCTCCCTAGTTTTTTAGTTACTGGAGGATGGTTGCCTATTCATACAGGAATAAGCTAGTTCAAAATATTTTCCAGGGGAAAAATATTTGCTTCATCCACCATGCAATTATATATATTCAAATTCCTTTGATTTCTTCTTTCTTTTATCATGTATGCCATTCCACCTCCCATGGAAGTTAAAATGTTTATCAGAATACAGCTAAATATATATAGGAACAATAGTTCTGATTCTTTATTACTTGTTTTTGCTGAAGTTACATTCTCACTCATCTGCAGGCTTAGAACAGAAAGATAACTCATAAGATACACATTTTTCAATTCAATAAGATATGATTAGCATAGCATGATATACAAGAGATATTGAAGCCAGTATCTCCTTTTAGGTAACTCTCTATGTCTCTGTTGAGCACAGTTCATCGAGGAGAGACAGATGAAAGTCAGGGTGTTGATCCATTTGAGCCCAGTCTTTTGAGAATAGGTTTATTGATAAGAAAAAGTTTATTATTATGTGGAAGGGTGAAGGGAGCATTGCACGTCAGAATGGAATAAAGGGAGAGGAAATCAGATCTGAGAGGACATCCCTGGTAAAGGAGTGAGGAGTTTGACAAGTTACAAAGGTCCAAAAATACTAAACATAAACCCAACCAAACTGAAAATGCTATTTCAATACTCAACTACGAAATATCACTTCAATACTAAACAGATACAAATTGGCATTTCAAAAGTACACTCCCAGGAGAATTTCTGATGGTCTCCAGTTAGTAATTTCATTGTCTATGCTGAAACAGAAACACTAATTTGACTCTATAAGGGCCAGTGAATTTCTTTTGTGATATTTAAGGATATTATTAAGAATCTAGGAAACATTTGCTAGAAAAGAATAAATGAGTCCCCAGTACAAGAGGGATGTGGACCTGCTGGAGTGTGTCCAGAGAAGGGCCACCAGAATGATCCAAGGGCTGGAGCACCTCTCCTGTGAGGAAAGACAGAGAGAATTGGGGCTGTTCAGTCTGGAGAGGAGAAGGCTCCGAGGTGACCTTATTGTGGCCTTCCAGTATCTTAAGGGGGCCTACAAGAATGCTGGGGAGGGACTTTTTAGGATATTGGGTAGTGACAGGACTAGGGGGAATGGGGCAAAGCTGGAAGTGGGCAGATTCAGGCTGGACATGAGGAGGAAGTTCTTCACCATGAGCGTGGTGAGACCCTGGAATGGGTTGCCCAGGGAGGTGGTTGAGGCCCCATCCCTGGGGGTCTTTAAGGCCAGGCTGGAGGAGGCTCTGGGCGGCCTGATCTAGTGGGAGGTGTCCCTGCTCATGGCAGAGGGGTTGGAACTGGGGGATCCTTGTGGTCCCTTCCAACCCTGACAGATTCTGATCTGTTTCAGCAGAGGACTTATTAGTGTTGGCTTAATGGTTGATCTTAAAGGTCTCTTCCAACCTAAAGGATTCTATGATTCTATGATTGTAATAATGAACTCAATATGCTACCTCTTCAGGAAGAGCTGATGGAGTTTTGCCAATAAAATCCAAAGAATCATAAAAAAATTTTGTTTGGATCGTGTAACAGGGTAAACTATATTCTGGTGTCAAACACAGAGATGTACCAAGACTGAAAGTGTGAAAGTGTGACAGGAGAGAAAGATGGTCTTGTGCCACTTAGCTGTCTACATTCTAAGTGGATAAAAAGGGATATTTTCCAATTTATCAGAATTACCTGGGTGTAACTACACTAAAGTTGAGAGACTGCTTTATGCTCCACATTCTCTCTTCAGTCCTCACCTGCCTACATATTTTTATTGTACCTTCTAAGACTTTTCTCTGGTCCAAATATGATGTCATATCACTATGCTCTGTTTTATCATAGGCCTGGAAGTAGCACAGTGCTGAATGCATCCAGTTAGCAACAGAACTCACCCATGGAGTTCAAAGAAACTGTGGTTGCTCCATATTTTGCAGCATGATTTTATTTGAAGAACAAGGTTTTCCTTCTCACTTTTTCTGGCTGTGAGGCATTCTGGGAAATGAGAATCCATAGAGATCAGTGCAGGGTTTTTTTGAGGAGAGGTATAAGGCAAGTTACAGTCCACAGAACTCTCCTCAGCTGAACCAAATTTACCAGGATATTATTGCCTGTAAGCCAAAATATGTGGAAAAATAAGTTAAAGTCCATTTCAGTTTACACATACATTCTTCAGAATTTTCACAGATTCTGCATTTTGCTGGGCAAATCAAACCCTGAAGCTTTATTGTGACAGTCTCTTACACAAAAGCAATTATTTCAGCTTTCATATTAATGCCTTTTTTCAGAGGAAACTTTTACTTAGTCATATATTTGTTAATTTTAGTAGTCAGCTTAATGATTCAGCTTACTAGGGGGCTATCTGCTGTTTTCTTTTCTTTAAAAAATGTGCAATTATTTATGCTTATGAGAGCAATGGGAAAAGCAATGCACTAAAGACATAAATATATGAAATTATCCACAGGAAAATTACAGAGAAGATACAGCTGCAGTAAGTGTTCCCACTAACTACCCATTCACTGACCTCCTTCTTGAATTACTTACTTGAGTGAATGACACAGCAGAGACACAATCTGAAAGATCCATTTGGCTATCACTCTATTGAAAATGTCAGCTGAGCTTGTTTTTTAAGGAATGCTGTTCATGTTGATCAATTGCTAAAAACCTTAGTACAGTAAAGGCTTAGTAAGCACACAGCTGACTTCAATGACAGCATCTATATAAAAAAAGGCACAGATTTGCTTGAGTCCTTGCAGCATGATCCCTTAACTCGAGATTTAGATGTTTCCATTGCACTGAGAAAAAGTAGTTTAAAATGTACAAAAATCCTGTAGTTTTAACTAGGAAAGATGGTGTTTTTGAATAAAACTTTAAAAGCCAGTATTTATTCATGTAAACTAGTTGGCTATTGTACAAATATTGTTTCACATTACAAAAATCGGGATGTATAGTACAATGGGATGGCAGAAAATACAGATACACTATAAATTAGTTTTCAAAACCAAGATTTACTTAGAGAATTGAAAGCACAGTATTAAGAGGAGAATGCTGTGACTGATTTGAATGAGAGTTACTGGTCTTCTCCATGTTGTTATCCTGCTGCTGTTGCTAAGGCTCTTTTCTTTATTAGTTATACTATTTGTATGTGGATGAATTCATCCAGCACTCTTTTTTTGCACTATCTTTTGCACTTAGTAAAAATGAAATGTAAGAACCATTAGAATGTAGGTGGAAAGGTATTATTTAGAAAAGACAGCAAGTTCAGTAGAACAGCTGTTCTAACACTTGTTAAAACTTTCCAAAATTGTATTTCATCCTGTGTCCCTAATTACTGAACCACACTTCTTGTATCCTGACAGATAAACCTGTTTAAAAATCTTGAAGAAGCTGAATAGAAATGATGTATCCAGCCCAAAGCACCTTCCACCACATCTCTGACAACATTCAGCTCAAGGCACTCTGACCCCTCAGTTGATTATCTGTGCCTCGACAGTGCTGTCTACAAAAAATGTCAGAAAATTAGCACTTCTGAATGCCTGTTTTGCATTCTTCAAGTACATTATTAGAATTCTTTTGTCAAAAGAAGCATGCTACATCATCGTATTCATAATAAATGCTCTTTGATTTGTATGACTTTTTGTTTGTAATACATCCAAACAAAGATCTCATTTGTTCCTCTGGCAAAAGCTAATCTGTACAAGGATTTTTTTTATTATTATTATTTTCTGCAAAAACTGCCTTTCTGAGCCTAGAGATTGGGTTAGCTAAAATCTTCACATTCATTATCTTTAAGGTACCATGTTAATGAAAGGATTTTAATCATTGACATTGCTGTGTGAATTATTATTACACAAACCCCTGCTGTTGAGTAAGACAAAATTAACCCAGTGTAAGGGGCATTAAAAAAAAAAATCACAGCTAATTAGTAAGCTAACAGGAACAAAGAGAATGTATAACAAAGATGTTGAGAGGAAGACACGTAAAAGCTGTAGCTTCCATTCCAACATTGATCTTTCTGTATGGAAATCTTTTTTCTCTCTGATTTGTTCCATTAGACTTGAGCATTTTTATGGTTTGTAATTAGTTTTCTAAGCCACAATGTCTCACTTCTCTCAAACTGTGGAAATCCAAAGGCTCATAATAGAAAATGGAAGATATTTAAAAATGCTTTTAAATTATTTCCCCAGCGATCTATATGAGGAGCATAAAGTAATTCTCTGGATTATTCTAGGAAATTATCTCCACTGTTCTCCATGAATTGCAGAATACTTTAACTAATCTAGCCATGTTCCATTGGAATAAGCCCTTCATTTTAATGGATTGACACTATTGTCCAGGTTGCAATTCCATATGGAGCAGATAAATGAAGCTATAGGTTTAAATCACTGCATGGCTTCTTTTCGGCACTCATAGTCATGCTGGTTTCCAATGGGCAACACATCATTGTGCTGATGTAAGAGCCAAGGATGAGACAATCAAACCTCAGAGAAGTATTCATGCTGGGTGCCATTTGTTTATAATTGCTCTTTGTAAGTTATAGTTTCAGATAAAGCTCCCAAAATGGAAGGAAGAGAAAATAATAATTAAGTCTGTTTCTCTTTTTGAGCCTGACAAAGGCTTTAAATTTTTTTTTAACATGTTTATCCTTCTTTTCACTATTCCACACATTCCCTCCTTCTCTCTTTTGTTCATCAGCCTTTTCAGCCCGATAATTAAGACTCAAAATATTTGTTGCTCTTTTTTTTTTTTTTTTTCCCAAACCGTCATTTGGTTTGTGTTGTAAATGTGGAACAACAATCATCTCGTTCTCGTGGGCCAGTAATTTAGTATTTCAATAATCTCCAGTTGTTGAAAGGTTTAATACAAATCAACATTTCTAGCAGTTTCCATTTCTTTGTGGGGAAAAAATATGTGACCATAACATTTACAGCATATACTCTTTTTTCATCCTTTTTTTTTTCTGTGATCCTTATGAGGAAATTAAAACACAGGACAATTGCTGAGCATAAAACAGAATACTCATGTCAATAAAAAAAATAATATTCTTGCACAGCAGCATCTTTTACAAACAGTACCATAACTTCAGCGTTGCTTGTGGTAGATAATTCCAGTAATTATTTTTATCCAAATTCAAGTAAAAGAAAGAGGTAGTATCTAATATATCCTGGAAAGGACAGTACATTTCTCTTATGTAGAAATTTCCATGGAAGGATCTTACAATGCTGAAAAAATATGGGCCTAGCATGACAAAAAAATGTAAGTCAAAATTGTGTTAGTTCCACAATGTACACAATGGGTCCAGGAAAGTTAATGACAAAACTAGGAAATAGATGTTAAGCACCTTGGACAAATTTTAGGAGTGTTACTTTTTTTCATTTCCAGAATCCCTGGGCAAAGTTGTTCTCTCCAAATTAACAAACCTGTAAGGAACTGACTGAGTCACTATTTTGGGCAGAACTGTGGGTGTTAATCAGACCAGTTGTCTAAAATGTTTGTAGATATCCAGTTTATATAGCACTGAAACTGCCAGGGATTGGCCTAGAGTCAAGTAAATCAATGATAACTCCCAGAACAGAACATACCCCAAAATACTTACTCCCAGTGTATTTTTGCCTTTTTTTTTTTTTTTTTAAATCAACGTTGATATACCAAGAACAAAATAGTTTTTCCTGCTTTGTAAGTTTTGCTATAATACAACTTTTAGATCACAGAAAGTCATTCTAGAATTGTATCAAAATCTGCAAATGAATCAGCTGAAAACCTCAGAAGGATATTCAAGCTCTAGATGAAAGAGGCTCTGCGGACTTCTTTGACTCCTTTAGAAAATAGAACTGATTCACTAGTTCAGTTGAGAAATGACTGGCAGTCACAGAAGACGTCATCTAGGCTTTCTGCTGTGGCCCTTCCCCATACGAGACAGTCAGCTCTATAGACCTGGAAGTGAGGAACCTTCCAGGGAGACTGAGATAACAAAGGTATTCAGTTCCATATGCTCTTCCCTGCAGTCAGTATTCCTGTAATGCCATTCAGTCTTCAGTTAGATTAAATCCTCTCTCTTTGAAAAATAGTGCTATACAGATGTGGATAAAACTCCTTGGATAATCACACACAATCCACAAGCTTCCTTCCAACTTTTAGACTTTTCTGGCAAAGACTTCCTATACATCTTCCCTAGCCAACAAAGTGGTTCCCTTTCTCTCCTTGTGCTAAATCAGTCAGCTTAATTCTGACCTGTTGTGAACCTTGCTGTGAGTTAAACTCTGGATAACTTTAGCTGTAACAAACCCTACTTACATCTCATTCATATGCTGTATTTGACTAAGCGTGAATTGAAAATAAACAATTTTATGATGGGAAGGAAACTGAATTAATTTTTAGATGTCCACAGAAAATCTCTGTTGTCTATTGAATGTCATGTTTTTACTGATAGTAGATAGCTATGAATTTATGAAAATTAGATACAGGTCTATCTATCCACGTGTGCATGGTTTCACATGTAAGTGTGTATGTACATTTGTCTGTAAGAACTGCATGGGAAAACTGATTAGAAAAAATAAGACTATCAACCCTGATCCATTTGTGCTTTTCAGCTTCATATGCTACACAATTATTTGCTCAGCTTTCATACTGGTGTCAATGAAAACTGTATGCAAGCAACGAATGCATAATATACAATAGAAATGTGTTATTTATAGCAGAGAGGTTTCTCTTGTTCTTCATAACTATTATTTAAGCTCACCACTAATATCTGAAAATATAGAGGTCATGACAATACTCTTTGAACAAGTATTTCATATTGTTAAAAACGTTTCTAGCCCTGTTTTTTCAAAGAACCTTTGTATATGCTTACATGTTAGCATGCATTTAGGCTTGCTGCTGAATAGCACTGAAATTCCATTTTTTTTCTTTGATACATATTGGCTATACTAATGGTTAAAAAATGAATTTTACACCACTTCTTTATGTCTTATACAGATAATTTACAAAAGTTTTTACATTTTCATCTTTGCTCTGCTGGACTATAAAGCAGTTATCAGACCCCATCGTGAACACTTTGGAAAAACACAGCCTAGCTGACAAATTAGTAGTATTTGGTGCTAATATTACTAATTCAACATTTGAAAGGGCTGCTCACTGGGGAAAAATAACATGTTCTCTAAGTCACAGGAGAAACTAGGGAGATAGTTAATGGGTGTTGGCTGTGCTGCACATATTGTGCACAATGCTGTTCACATTGCAGCTGACTGACTGCCAATAGATGTGGAAGTAATTGTCAACAAGATTTATTGTTACTTTCACATTTATACAGTTAGAGAGGAAAGGTTGAAAGAGTTTTGTGAAGTTCAGTGCTGACTTCTACTGAACCATAGCAACACACACTGATTATCACTAATGCATGTCACTGGAAGAATTTTGTATCTTTGGAAGCCTTAAAAGTCATTCTTTCTTGTCAGAGCAAAATCCCCACAATCCTGAGTAATTTTTTTTTCTGAGATCAATACCTGAGCTCTGACTTCAGTTCTAGCTTATACACTCGCAATTTTTCACTATAGAACTGGAAACCTCGAACTTTTTTAACAACAGAATTAGGGCACTCAAGGTAATTAAAAAGTAACCACTAGAGAGAAGCAGATGCTTTTTACTTGAAATTAAGGGTTGTAAGGGTGGGGAGAGGCAATGGATCATCTCTGCAAAGTAAAGACTTTAGCTCACTAGTCTGAAAGAGCACAATACACTTTTATATAAATGTATAAATTCCAGAGGCATGAATTTCAATGAATGTTTTTTTTCGAGCTTGTGCTCCTGTGGTTTATGCTTCTAGAAAATGTTTTTAACCTAGCTTCACTAAGGCAAAACTGATTTACATACAATTTTATATATATGTATAAAATTATACATATAAATATATATACACTAACCTTAAAAGGATAGATTTATTTTACCAAACTTTACAGACTGTAATGAGCAACCAAGACTCGATATCTCAGACATTTTTGTGTCTGTCCAGATAGAGCAAAAAGTTTTACTTTGAAGGCTGTTAGAATCGTCCTGCTTGATTTATTTCTTTGTTTCAGGTGGAAATCAGCTGAGGTGAGCTTGGTTACATTTCTGCTGCAGAAAACCTCTTTATCTCTGGCTTCCATTTAACTAATAGTTCAAGACTATGATACACAAGGCAAACCGACAAGAAATAGCCACCTGGATTCATTTAAACAAAAATTTCTGTGGAGACACCCTAATGGGGAAGGGAGAGAGGGGATACAGTTAGAAGACTTATCCAGTATTGCTGGATATTGCTGCAGTCTATCAAGATCTTGGAAGGCAAACAGGGAAGATATTTAGGCCTAGTTATTATGTGTGAAACATGTTCTTACAGTACTACAAAAATACATGGGTGCAATTACCCCATCTGTGATGAAGACAATTAACTGCTCAATCACTGAGGTGGGCACCTATTTGTACATTTAGCAGGATATTTTGTCATTTTGTCTGCACATAATTAACACTGTTAAAGTCTCCATTTCCATCCTATAGATGCTACTGGTACTGATAAAATCCTTTGTTTTTATCATATATTAAAAGAACAATGGGATGTAAAGGTAGCAAGTATGTTTAAAAGTGCTCCCTAGAAGCACGCTTCGGCTCACTTGTGGTTGCATACATACCTATTAGGAAGCCTGGCCCTAATTTCAAAACTAGACAGGTGAACACATCAGCCAAACAGCTGATAAAAGTCTCTGAGTTCCTTTGTTTGTTGCCAAAGCGGGTACAGCTTATTATAAACTAATAAAATAAAAAATTATATCTTCTCAAAACCTGGTCTTGTCTTCCAATTTCAGGTGGCATTTCACAGCTATGTTGCAGCTTTCAGAGAATTATCTTGGTAATGAAGAACACCTGGATAAGTGACAGAGCAAGAACATCAGGATATGTAGAAAATAGGATGGGAGAAGAGTTACAGCAGTTTTGGATTGGAACTACTCTGAAGTGTCCTAACCAGAGCTAGAAAAACCAACATTTCAGATAAGCAAACTGTTTATCTAAACATTATTTACACAGTAATCACATTTTTTTTCCAGGAAGATTTCTGATATTTTAATGTCAATCAAAAAAAAAAAAAAAAAAAAAAAGTATTGCATTACAAAGAAGAAAATTAGGCAAACGCTTTTACAAGATAGAATATACGAAAGAGTCTATTACACATCCTTATAAAATGATGAACTGCAACTTTGGTGTTGAATGTCTCTGACAATTCAAATTGGCATAAAAATGAAAACATTTTATATCTATGCCCCTCTCTGTTTCAGGATTTCCCGTTTTCCAAAATACCTACTATTCTATATTATTTTTTGTAAACTTCTATACTCTTATTTCAGAAAAAAAAATATGTATGGGAATTGTGTATTTGAAGATAATATTATAAATGTCATCTGTGTATGGGAAGTACAATTGTTGTTTTCATATAGGCTGAGATTTCCATGGTACAAGTCTTGCATACATGTGTGCACACACATGAATTGCCTCTCTAACTCTGGCTACCCTGACTGTCCCGAGGGTCATTAACAAACTATAAACCTTCAGGCAAATTTAGTCCTTTATAGCCAGAAAGTTCCCAGAATTAATAGAACTCTGAATAATCTGAAGTGCTGAAAAATCATTGATGATTTTTGTATATTTGCATGAGCCAGAATATGAGCACTCAAACAGCTGTAAGTGAATCAGAAGGTAAAGCAAGGATAAAACAGAGTATTAACCAGGGTAATTTCTAGGAGAATGAGGCCAGAGGGTGAGGTACATGCTGCATTGCATAGGGCCCAAAAGAGACTCCCTCTGGCCCTTCATTCCAGCAGCTCTGTTGTATGCATATGAAAGAAAGGAAAACTGACTACAAAAAGATATGCTAAGCAGAGTGTTTCAAACAGTGATTTTGGATAACAGAAATTTCTTCCAATTCCTTTCTCCTGTAGAGAATCAAATCCAAAGCTTTGTTTTGGGTTTGTCTAAACAGCCCTGAAGACTGATAGCAGAACTGAAGTTCTACATTCTTTGCTCCTCACCCCAGGTAAAGACATGAGATACTACTTGAGGTATAAGCAAAGCTTTCTCTGCCAAAGGTTAAAATCCTGCCTTTTTTTTTAAGGCTCACATCACTTGTACTCCCAATATTTAAGTGTTGTTCTTTTTCAAACAGGAAAATGGTTAATTTTATAAGAAAAATTCTAAGGAGTCAGATTCTCTATCCTTGAACTGTACTGTGAGCTAACAGGTAGAAACATAACCGTCTGAAAAATAAGTTAATTTGTTGGACCATTAAAGATAATTTGTGTGAGTAAAGACACAACTGGCCAATTTACAAAGAAGTCAGTTAAGGCAACTGTAATGGTTTGAAACCTGCTGCTCCTGGTGAGTGGAGATCTGAAATCTAACCAGGAGCAAGCCTGAATGAATGGGGTGTACACCTGTCCTATTCCCACTCCACTCTTCCTGTCTTTGGGACTGCCTGCTGGGATCTATAAAAGGGGCGAGAAGACACGCCTCTCTCTCTTACCTCTTCCTCTTCTCTTCTGCGGGGGTCCTGGCCAGGACATGCTGCTGCTGCTGCTTGTGGTTTCCCTGTGCTGCACGTGGCTGTGGCCATCTTGAAGACCTGGGCCCGATCTACAGACTCTTCCCTGCCTCCATCTACATCCAAGGATTGTGCACCTACCTCAATCCAGCGAGATCCATCACTGGGGAGCCTCAGCACAGCATTTGGGTTTTGTATATTTGGAAGTTTAATCTTCCTTGCTTTGTTGTTCATATAATCCCTTTACCCTGTTAAACCCCTAACCCTTCTTCCTTTCTGTACCCTGTTAAACCCCTACCCTTCTTCCTTTCTGTTCCCTGTTAAATAATATATTTCATTTTGTTAACTTTTCCATCAGTGCAAAGCTTTCATTGCCCCTGCTTTCCTTTACTTACCTCTCTACCTGGGAGAACTAAGGGATAAGGGAGGTGGGACACAATTCTGCCTTCTAACCGGGACAGCAACAAACCATATAGGAGACAAAAATAACTAGTTGGTTATACAACAAAAATATTTACATTGATTTTTTTTTTTTTCAAGGTAATATTATAGGTCTCTCATCATGCCTACATGATAGACGCAGTAATGGAAGAGAAATTTTAATGACAAAGAAATCATTGAAGCACGTACCACTATTTGGCAGCTGGATGGCATTAATCCTGAGTAATGCAGAAACTTTCTAGAGATAACATCTTCGTTGGCACAACTATGATGTCCTACACTGGCTTGGTTTTAGGTCCACTAGAAAAACAAATATTATTAGATGAAAACTTCGAGCACCATGAATTTTGTTGCATGTTTGCTGCAAAGAAAAAATGTTGAGGTATAAAATGATAATCTGGTGACTGATGCAGTCACCTGGTGCCCTGTTTCCCTTTCTCCCAAGCACATCAGAGACACTCAGCTGTCTGACATCAGCCCCTCACCCCCTTCTCACCTTTCCTTTTTATGTGTCAGTAAAAACCTAGTACTGATAAATTAAGGTAGTTCAGAGTGTATCTCTGGGTTTCATCATCTCCTCAGTTACCAGCCATAGGACAGATTACAATTTCACAGATGCTAGGAGAGGAGACATTATAGCAAAGCAGTAGTGCCACTACAGATAAGGTTAAGATGGCACTTCCATTATAAACACCTATTTTCAGTGGCGTATAACTGCAGGCTACAAATTTCTCTCATGCTGAAACCTGGCATATTTGGGCTCAGCTTGGTAATGGCTTTTCCTCTCTCTTCATACCATTTTGATTAGGTGTTTGTGATATGGGAATGCAAACAAATATATGTCTCTGGTTGTTTCAAATGGCAATGAAATACTTTTCTTTCATGAAAAAGCCTGGAGGGCAGGATGTTCCTGTCATTCTAACACCCATTTCACTGTCGGCTATTTCTCCCAAAAGATCATTTTTAAAGTGACAAAAGCCACATTATGATTTCCAAAAAAACATACAGGACAGCTAAGGGATATGGTCCCTGCCAATATGCTCTGAAGGACATGCTGTGTCCCTCTGAGTGGCCAGAGCTCACAGTGCACACCAACCATGTGCAACCATGAGCTAGTCACCGCTCGGGGCTGTGATAAAAGCTGCCCTTAGCAGAACAGGATTTCTAGGAGCTCAACATATTGAACAAAACTTCCATATTTTGGAATGAGCTAAAAACAAGCATTGTTATATAGCACACAAATCTCATTATTTTAATGAGGCATTCATTTTAATTGTCTAATAATTTTGAATTATACCTCATTATTAAAATCCTGTGTTTTCATTCTGATCTTTAATGAAGGATGTAATGAAATCCCTAAATAAAGTACTGCTTTTTTTTTTTTTTTTGCTTTTTTTTTTTTCCTTGTGGCTGCCTTCTCTCATAAAGTTTGGAAATTTTGCCAAAGATGGTAATTTTTCATTAATCCTCCAAAACAATAAAGTACAGAAACCTACTTGCATGTCTGTCTACCTGCCTGACTCCCTTCATGGCAGTATCTATATCACCAGCTATGTAAAATAAATAACTGTAATAAAACTGTTGAATGAGACAAATTTTGTGCTACTTTTCCTTTGTACTTCTCATGCACCAAGATATGTGCTGAATTATTCTGTCACAATGCATAAACCTTTTGTGCTTATAATGAGCTGACAGGATGCTCTATCAATCAAACCATATTTTTAAAGTCAGACTCATAGTGGATGCAGTAGCAAAGGACTAAGAACTGGGAACAGCAAGAAGAGAGAAAAAAAGTAATACCAACGTTTTGAGAGATAAAAATAATTGAACAACATTTATTCTTGGTATTTTAATTTTTTTTTCAAAATTTATTTCTGATTACCTTCATCAATTTAATTTTTGCCACCGTATTTCATGCACACTGTAGCTCCTTTGTAGCTCTAACAGGTGTGGTACGTCCATCCTTCGGCCCTACCAGGCTGCTGTGTGCATTCCTTGGGACATTGGGCCCAGACCCACTGGGGAGAAGAAGTAATTATGGTGGCATTATGTTAACTAAATCTCCCTAAACTCTGTGGGGCCACCACATTGATACTTATTTCAGACAGAAGACATTCACATGTGGCAGGTATAGACAGCACTAGGAAGCACATGGCAGGAAGTAACATACTCCTTACTCCAGTCAGTTCAAATCAAAACACATGGCAGGACTGGAAAGAGGCCAAAGGCTAAAACAATTAAAAATCAAACTGCTGTTGTTTTGAGGGAAAGGGATTAAAAAAGGATACGTTAAAAATTATAACAATAGTGGCAGAAGCAAGAAAATGAGGAAATTCTTGCATGGAACATACACAACTGAAAGCCACCCATTGAAACAGAAGTTCCAATGATTTAAGTGTATGCATACGCTGCACTGCAAGAGTACATCAGCAATGACTGCAGTACACCAGAGAGATACCCACACTAGCTTTAAACTAGTGAGCCTGGGTACTGCCAGCAGTCAGCTACAGCAGCACAGAGCTCAGCATGAGCTAATTTACCCAGCTTCTCAGCAAAGTAAATTGGCTGTGCTGAGCTCAGTGCTGCCTTGGTTAGATTGTTATCAGTGTCTGAATTTAAATCTAGCTCAGGTTTCTCTGCGTTACACTGCAGGCGCTTGAGTGATTGCTGGGTAAACCTACTGAAAGACTTCTGGAAAGACAGTTTTTAGATAAATTGTACACCTATGGAACTCCTCCAAAAATATTATTATGTTAATAGTATAGTGCAGTAAGACTCCTCCCAGAATACTATATACATAGGCAGTGGGAACATTCACAACTGCATTACAGAGAATGAAATAATTGCAAAGGTTATAAGGAAGATATATCATTGTCCTACAGGGCATAAACCCAAATCTAAAGCTCCCTATAAACTGATGGTCCAAGTAAGGACTGGATGACAATCCTGTATGGTGTGTTTTATATTCTTACATGGATATCCAAATTAAAAATACTTCTCCAGTGACTGTTGTAGAAGAATCTTTTCAGTATATGTAAACCATCATCATAAACACTATTTAAAAGCCTGCGTCTAATTTGGTGAAAGGAATAACTTTTTAAGTCAGCATGGATATACCAGCAAAAAACCTCAACCAAACCAAAATACCCTAACGTAGGAACGTTTAGCATATAGTTCTGAATTCCAGCTCACAACTGTAGCCATCTATTTCAAATGTTACTTTACTGAACAGTGAATAAATTTGTCCGTTGTGGTTACGTCAGGTGACTGTATGCCATACAACAATATTCCTTGAAGAGAAGGATGTTTTTCCTTCTTTGTAAGAAGGATTGGCAATGGCTCAGTGAGACTGCAAAAATAGCAGGTTAGGCATAGACTGGTGATAATTGTTAGCAATAGAATGTCAATGGATGAGAGTGGGAAAAAATCCCATATAATGGCAGATGGTGGTATGTGAAAGTGCTGGTTACACTGACACAGTGTCACTCTACCAGACTTGAAAAATGAATGGCAAATTAAATTAGGTTAAATATATGGTTATTTAACAACATGCAACCAAACATTTCTTTGCTGGATAGCAAATAAGACTTGTATTTAACCAAAGATTAGTGCATTCCAATTTTAATACCGATGCAGTTTGTTTTTATAGGAGGATCTAAACAGCACTTTATGTTGACATTTCTATTGCGTATTTAATGAACGCATATCAAATATGCATGGCAAATAAATATTGTGTTCCACGTAAACCTTTGCTGCACACTCCCTGTCTTTTCTGCTTTGAAATACGTTTGTCCTCATAAAAATGCATATCACTACAATGTAACTAAATCTTATTTCATTTTTTTTTCCACTCAAGAAACAGAAAACTAGATCATTGTAAGTACTGCTGTACTGCTGTTACAAAATGCAGCCCTGAACTGTACTTCTTCCTCCTTCTAAGCAGTCAGTGTGCTGAGAAAGTACCCTTCTGACAAAACAGACTAAGACTATCCAAAATTCCTTAATTTACTGTCCATACAGAAGAACAGCTCTGTTGCACATGATGCAAGCACCAAAATCAGACCTGGCAGAAGACCCTAACTATGTTCTTCAGCCTGCTTAGCTAAATGTTTCTTTGTGCTCATCTGGAGAAAAGGAACACCCCACCATGTGCCAACATCTGGTTAGTTCCAGGTATAGAGGGGTATATTTCCAGCACAGTGTTCAATTTCTCTGTATAGAACGTTTATCAATCACATCCCAACAGATCCTAGCTGAAGTTCATTGGGAATTCTGGGGGTCATTTAGAAATAGCTGGCAGACATTTACTATGTAGGAGCCTAAAATGTTGTCTCTTCAAAGAACTGTTTAAATACTGTTCTGGTTCCGTGTAAAAAGGGGTTCAGGGCAGGACCCACAGGGAACAGAACTATGTGCTCCCGTCCGCCCCAGCGAGAGAGAGAGAGACTTTGAAAACCGATTGGGAGTTAAATGAAGAATAAAGTATATTGCTTAACAGGGAACAGAAAAATGAAAAAGGGAGGTAAAAAATATATACAAAGATTGGGGGGGATACAAAAGTAAACAAGATATACAAAACTCTCAGAATTGTTCCAAGGTCCAATGGAGCGAAGCATGCCTGGACCCCAAGCCTCAGAGCAGGAGCGGGAGCTGGCACCCACTTCCTGCCTCTTTCCCGGAGTGTGGAACAGAAGGGGAGGGAATACACGGTTCACCCCCACCAGGGCCCCTCCCAGGTGTTGGAAGGTCACACCCCCACTCCAAGCCTCAATCCACAACAAACACATATTGTGAATTATACTATATAAAGAGCAAATTAATATATATGTCTATTGCACATATCTTCTGGCTACTTGCAAATAATTGTAAGGCTATGAGAATTGTTCCAATTTTCATTTTAAATGATATAATCGCATCTATCAATTTACTGTTTTGGTGTCCTGCTTAACTTGAACAGAGAGCCCGCAACACCTTTTTCTGTGCAAATATAGTAACATAAAGGCAGTTATTACTTTTTTTTTCTTTTTTTTTTTTTTTTTTTGGTTTTGATTCACAAAGGCTTTTCAAATGATACTGCAGAATTTAAGGAAACACAAACATTGTATTTGTCTGGTACCTTCAAGTCCAGAAGCAATGAAAAGCAGATTCCTTAGCTCAATAGATTCTGAAATGAATGCTCATTTCTGCACACCTTCAGGTTCTGGTATTTTACAAAGGATCTTTAATGCTAGTCTGCCTAGTAATTCACTATGGGATGTCTTTATATACCACTGACAGTAATACGGCTCATTTTGGGTGATTAACTTAACCCCCAGTATTGCAAGTGCCTTGCTACATTAGCATATCTTTCAAGGAATAGTTGCAATGTGAGAAAATTGCCTGTAGGATTATTTGCAACTAGGAACCTGTGAAATGTAAAATAAAATTGAAGACTATAAAGTAAAACATCAAAGCTATCTAAAATATTAATAGCCAGTACTCCAAAAAGTAATTTTGAAGAATTGCATGAGGGAGTGAAAATTACTAATTTAAAAAAAGATAGCCTTGGCAAAATAAAGTCAGAAGTTTCAAACAAACAACAGATAATACAAATTCACTATATACACAATACGAAAAGAACGCAAGCAGCAATAGCAGCTTTAGTAGTTGAAGAAGGCTGAGACAGAAATGTCTGACCAAGCAAGCAATGAGACTTGTACAAGCAAAACAATGAAGTTGCGTTATGTTGAATTTAGGGTACTGGAGAAAAAGGAAAACAAATATTCTTTAATCCATTTAGTCTTCTGTTACATTTTCATTCTAACTGAACACAGGAAGAGTTTGTGGGCAGAAGGATTTTCATTTTAGTTGATGCATTTGGAGCTGAGAGACATTGCCATGCTGTTCCAAATCATGTTTTCACCTGCTCTCTGTGGGGCAGGCCATGTTGGAAGTTTCAGTCAGGTTTCCATGGGAGGTTACAAGCTTCAAAGCTAACATTGTGAAACCTGTTGCCTGCTTGATACGTACTTTCTTTCAAGAAATTTCAGAAGAAAGAAATAAACTCAGACATATCATAAAGGCACAGAGAACAGAATGAAAAGTCTTCAGTCTTGAATCAGGCCCTGATTCTGCATAACACATGGCAGAGTTTTGAGAAGTTTAATCTTCTTACCCAGCCATCGTCCCAGAGAAGTTCTTACATACTTACCCAAGGTACTGCCCAAGTGCTAACAGCAGCCCAAGAGCAGGAGCAGGAGCAAATGTTGTGTGTGCCACTGAGGCCGCCAGCCATCCCAGCCTGCCCAGCTTTGGCTCTCCCTCTTTGCTCGGAATTACACCATCCGGAAGATGACCTAAAGGCCTCTATGAACTTCACAGCACATTCGAAACTACTCAAAGTTGCACTCTTTGCACAGAACACCTGCAAGTGAAAGCAATGGAACTACTCTCTCTTTCTGTACTGACTTTGTGTGGGATGATTCCCCCAAGGTATGGGTAAGAAGCTCTGATTCATTGCAACGCACATTTGACTTCTGAAAGTCTTTAACATTGTTGTCATGGCTGTTCTGTGAAACCACATTAATGTCATAGTAGCTGCAGATTTAAACCTTGCCAGTGAAACACACACTGTACAGTAAGGAGGGGCATTTCTGAAGAAGCTGCCACATATACCTTATGCAGCTGAATAGTGCACGGTCTTAAGAGGAAAATGCAGAGACTATGTATTTATGACCTTATTTTATCATGTTTTTCTCTGAAGTGGGCAGTGCCCTAACATATAAGTCTTCCATGTTAAGGCACTAGTACATGTTCTACAGAAAACAACAGTTTTGTTTGAAAGGGAGCTGAATTAATAACTGAAGAGGTCTTTTTTAATCTGCAATAGCTGTTATTATG
Source organism: Merops nubicus (assembly GCF_000691845.1). NCBI lineage: Eukaryota > Metazoa > Chordata > Aves > Coraciiformes > Meropidae > Merops > Merops nubicus. Next base: position 99,850 of record NW_008591665.1, on the reverse strand, counting down.
CTATTTCCACAAACATTTATAGACTACAGTACAAGATGATAAAAAAATGAAGTTGTTTGGGAAGTTACAGTATTTAAAAATGTAAAGAATTCTACCAGTTGCTTCTGTAACAAGAAAACAGTTTTCTGTATTAAATACTCTAGATCAAATTGCATAATTCTTGATACTACATTTTTTAAACCTGTGATTAATGTGTCTCAAGACCCTATTTATTATCTTGCTCGCTTTTAGATATATCATGATACAATGTGGATAAAAACATTACAAAACGAGGATTGATACTACACTTCTAGCTTCTATTTAAAAGTCAGGGAAGGAAGCTTTTTCAAACTGACCTATCCATCCAAGTAGTAAATGAAAAAAACAATGCCAGCAGCTATTTTCAGATCACTTTTTCTAAATACCAACTTTAATGCAACACCTTTAAAAGAAAGGTGTTTTTTTGTTTGTTTGTTTGTTTGTTTTCTTTGAGCTATAACACATAGTGCAATAAGGGAAAGGCACCTTTCAGTGAATGGTTAATTTTCCTATAATAATGTGTGGAGTCTCTTTTCGTTATGCCATACTTAAAAGGTAGCAGAAATCATCTTAGAAATGAGTTAAGTGAATCATAGGGATTATTCTATGGATAACCTACTACAAGACTGCTGTATCTTTTTTTTTTTTTTCATCCCTTCCATCTTCCACGAAGGGAATCTTCCTACAAAACACTGAAGTCCATTGTATTGATAAACTCATGATCCCATCTAGCCTGTATGGTTTCTTTGGATGACTAGTTACCAGAAATTATTCAGAGTAGCATGAAGAGTCTAAATGAGTCTGGGCTGGGGAGATTAGACCCACTCCCCTTACACTGAAGATATTTTGACTCCAGTTGCTGAAGTCTTTATGAAATGGGAGTGTTTTGTCTTCTGAAATGGACTTTAAGAACAAGGTTATTCTTCACTGTAAAAAAGCTTGCCTGAACCAAATTTTATAGGCCTTGCTTAATGGTTTGTCAAAATTCTTTTGTAACTGCCTCCTTCTATGTATAAAGAACTATTTGACCAAAAGTGTTTCACCCAATGATGGCAAAAAAGTGATAGAAATAATTTATAGAGAAATATGTAATAACCACATTGTTTAAACAGACATGCTAACAAAAGAACATGATAAAAACAAGCAAAGAACATCAACAACAACAAAAGAAAACCAAATCCATAAAAAACAGGGATAATACTGTGGTTAAAAGGGGACTAAATGTATCCTATGTATGCTAGGTTCTTTGCTCAAAGAATGTATGTACCAGGATTTCCATGTCAGAAGTCAATGATGATTTTTTTACAAGCAGAATGTCTCCTCATCTGCTATGAGATGGAAAGGGATAGTTTAAGCCAACCCTTTTTTTTTTTTAGCTTTACATTTAGTACTAGAACTTCAGAGAGAACTAGGCTTCTCTCAGCTGTGAATTTCAGCTCTGCCTTAGCAACCACTATCCTGTGGGTCCATGATCCTGAGGCTGGGGGCCACACAGATGCCAGAACTATCATGAATAGGCCCATGCACTCCTTTCAGTAGCGGAATAGTTCTGAAACGCATCAGTATTCTGATTCTCTCACCTTTTCTTTGGTTGTGATGTTTTTTGTGAAACTGCTTGGTATAGACTGCTCTCACCTGGGCTGGTGGCTTGATTGTTCCAAGCACTTCACACTCACTATAAGCAGTGGGAAAGATGAATATTCTGAAAATGTAGGTCATCAGCTTTGAAAATGTATGCAATACTTATAGTGGTACATTACTTTTTCACCAGCCAGCGCAGCCAGTACAAAAAAGGCTTAAAATGTGGAAGGATTTTGTTTTGCTTTGTTTTCTGAGTATTTTCACTCTATTCAGGGCCATACTACTCTGTAACTGTACGAACTATTTGTTACTGAAATACATGACACTTCTATAAGAATTTGTAGTCACTTGACTTTTGTGCTTGTATGTTGATAACAGTACTATTTATTACAGAAGCCTAAAGTGTCTCTTTGAAAAGAAATTACAACACATAATAAATATTTTTCTCTGTACAAAAATATCCTGTAAAAAGATTATTTTCATGAATAGCAATGCTTCGCTTCAATTTGTATGTCTGTTTGCAATTTCTAAAGACTCTTTTAGATAGATCTCATTTCTATGAGGAACTGATAAGACAACTCTGAAGACATAATAAATAGATTCTATTTGTAATAGACTTGCTAACTAGCACTCAAGAAAAGGCTTTTATGCGTGAGGTCTTTTTCTTTGAATAGATCTTCACTGGGATAAAACTATTATTACAGGATCCTGGTCAGTCCAGAAGTATGCAGAGTCTTGAGTTTTGTTGGAATCCAGATCTAAGGAGAAAAAGTCAATGTTTCTTGGAACAGTAGGTGATAGCAGTGCATTGGAATTCCCATTAAAAAAAACTCCAATCAATCAAACAAAAACCCCGTTACTATTTCCTCCATTCCAGGATTCTTGGGGATTCCTACAAGATTAAAGGCTATGAAAGGTCCATCTTTCTTTCCTGTTGCGTACAAAACTTTGTAGAGACAACTGTAACTAGTTTAGACCAACAATAAATTCATTCCTCTGCTCAAGGACCATACATATTTTTGAAGACCTGAGGCAGGAAAATGTGAGGCAGTGGGGGAGAATAATTATCCTGGATTGCAAGGTCCCTTCCCAGAGTAAGCAGCTGTAAGTAACTCTGAAATTTTCAAACATGAAGAAGTCTTCTGTGACTCAAAGGTTACTGCTTAAACCTTCCTGCCCCACACATATGCTACCATCTGATCTGGCTGTCTGGGACAGATTCAGGAAGCAGTGCAGAAACAAATGACACAAACATATGCAGAACAGTTATCTCTAAAATATTATGAAGGAATTGTAGATCAGTGGTGTAAAGAGTAAAAAATAAAAGCTTGACTTTAAAAGCTAATTTTTTATTATTGCAATTTGTTGAAGAAAATAAAAAGATATAAAACAATTTACCATTTTTTTAATGGATGCATCATGTTCTTCAGCATCAGCACTACAAAGGTGTAATTTGTTGTATTTATAACCTCTAGCCTCATTTGCAGTGAAAGTCTTACACATTTTCTTTAAAGAGATTTCACTTGGAATACTTACCTACCTCGCTATTTTGCTCTTATTTATTATTATTATTACATATTTTTTTCTATTCTTTCTAAGAAAATAAATGGCAAAAGACTAACTCATTATACAGGATTTCATAAAACTCTCACACTTCTTGGGAAAAATGTTTTATGCTAAGATGGGTACTGACAAGCAGCTTTTTAATTGCTACTAATGTCTACACAAAGAATACAGTAGCTATTACCACTGATATTGCTTCTGAAGCTATAGTAATCTTCTCTGTATCAGAAGTCCCTGCCATCATTTTGTTCTCCAAAGGATATGGCTTGATTAGGGCAGTCCCATTGTTTCATATGAAATCTTAGCAGATTAATACTTTCATCAGGGCCTCAATTTGTCCCACTTTTCTTTTTGCTGCTCTTTGTGAGTGACACAGCCAAAGGAATGCACCTCTTTAAACTGTCATTCTGTTTAACTCCTCCTCTGCAATTATACTGGCATGCATAATACATCATAACAAATTGGATTTTGCAAAGAAGCAACAACAGAAATTATATTTGCTTGTGTTATAAGATAGAAGCTGTTGTAATAGAGGAAGGAGGAGGTGAGCAATGGAAAAAGAAATCTAATGAATTAAAATCACATACAGAAAACTGCAGTTGCCTTATGTTTTCTCCAGGTTTCTTCTTCTTTAGCATAACGACCAACTGCAAAAGCAAAATGAAAGAAAAAAAAATATTAAATATTAAAACAAATTAAATAGCTTCACAATTAGAAAAGTCTTTACAAATCTGTACAGTGTGTTTGTTGTGAAGGTTTCTTCTGGCATTAGGGGTTAAAACTGACTGCCTTACTTCAAGGAAAGCTTTTAGTTAGAACAAAAAAAAATGTTAGAGAGACACCATCAGATGACAAATCCTACATCACATAGGTCAAATATCATTACCAGATCCCCTATCTGGAATAAGAAACTTCATTTTCCTTTGATAAGTAAAATCTCTTCTCTCATATACCAAACTCTGTGATGGTTTCCCAAGTCTTCGTAAGTGTAGCAGACTCGGTGGCTGATATCCTCCATGCATCTGATTGCCAGAGTTGCTGAAATAAGAGGCAACACAGAAGATCCTTCAAGCAGCTGACTGAAGCTAACAACATATTCCCAGTGTGCATGGGACTTCAAGATAGCAACCAGATCTGTTATCTGGTCCACATCCCTCAAAAAAGGGAAATTACTTGTTTGGCAGAACATCGGGTGAAGGTCTTTTATTTTATAAAAAAATTGAGATGAAACAGGGGAATATTTGCAGTGTAACACTGAAACCATTCTAGCCTTTTAACTCTGAGATTTTTAATCTTCAAGATAGTCTTCAAATTTTAAAATATGTTTTTCCCGTGCAATTTCTATTAGCTTTGATTAATGTCAATACTATGGCAGGTGCTCCACCTCATTTAAAAAAGAAAGGAAGAAGGGGATCAGCTTTGCTAGGACTAGGAAGAATAACTTTGAAAAATATAGTGGGTTTGGCTCAATGTTTAGAAAATTAATTTTTGTGGGTAAATTCTGAACATTTCATATGGAATCAGAACTGCATTGTTCAGAACCCTTGTCTTACCCTTGCCCCCTGGCATCTCACATGATGATGTGCTATGAACCTTCAATAACCTCACATCATCCTGATGTGCAACAAAAATGAAAGGTCAGGAAATAAATAAGTGGAAACACACTAAGCAAAAGCACAAATCTTAAGAGTAAACAGTGAGATCTTTCTGAAATCCCAAGCTTTTTTGCACCCAGTCTTTATCATGATAGATATTCCTTGGAATGTTTCACTTAGCTTGACGACAGTAGCAGTGACATAGGTGGTGACTTCACATGTTGCAGCTGTAAGTGATCTAGATGTAAAGAATATCAGTGATGAAGTGATGTGTTTAGACAGTGAATATTTCAAAATATTCGTGTTAGAACTATCTAGCACAACTTTATAGATAAGGTATTCATTCTTAGGTCCTCTAAAAATGTATCCTAATAACTTTTATATTTATTATGGATGATAGATCCAGGACCATCGCAAGCCCTCACAAGATGGAAGCAAAATAATACCAATTATGTGGAGAGCAGAAATCAGCAATAACCAGGTACTTTCCTTCCTAGAATTAAGCCAAGAACTTCCTTCTCAATTATACTGGCAGAAATTCCTCCTCAGTGAGGCTGGCAGGTGTATATACAGTTATTTCCAATAGCATTAGTGTATGTCATGGGTAGACATGAATCAAGAACTAGGAAACAGGAGAGCCATATGCAAACGAGCAAGTGTGGCTGCCAATTATTTTGGTTGCATTAGCAGACTGCTATGTGAGATGCAACTACATCCAAAGTTGAGAAGAGTGCTATCTTTGTAGCACATACTGTGTACATCTACTCTTCATATTAAAACGTTTGGTTGCTTATCCAGTTATCATATTAATGTCCATTTTCAAGTGCCCTTCAGCTACTGCTTTTCCCACGCTAACACTGCTGAAACAACCCACTTGGATTTCACTGGGAGTAAAATTAATATCTTTTGAGAATGATTAAAGAGCAGACCTCTAAAAACATTTCTGTAGTTTAGTATCTTCCTGTCACCAGTCTTTGTTGCAGTAAAACTGCATTTACTATAATAATCTTTGGCTTGCACATTTATTTTAATAGTAATTATGTCACTGTATTGTCACACAGATAATTGTGGGAGTTGTCAATTAAATTCTCATTTATGTTCAGCCATGAATCTGTTCTTAGTTCCTTATGCACATGAGTAAAACAAGTCTGCCTCTTGTAAATTTCAGTTTGCTTGATATATGCAGTTTTTATAGTTTATCAGATATTATTATGCCAAAGACTTCTGTTCTTTTAGTTTTTTTTTTTTCTACAATCCAGTACTGCATAAGAATGTACTCTACATTCACTTTTTTCAGACCATATTTTATGCTTCATTTTTTAAACTTAAAAAAATAATAATGAAAGCTCCCAATGAATTATGTCTAAAAATCATAATCAGGTCTGTATCTAGGTGAAATTTTTTTCAAATTGTTTTTCCCTTCCTGGGAGGTTAGAGAGCATATTACATGACACTATTCCTTTTTCGGAATAAGAAATCCACTTCTAAGGGTAGGACAAGCATAATACTGGCATGCTAACAGGTAGTGCTGTCTACTACATAATAGGGAATTTCCCACAGAAAGAAAGTGCTGAGGTTGATGTAGCTTTTTATGATTTTCATGCTAATCAATGTGCAAAAAAATACAGGATCACAGGCAATGATACTAGTTAATACAATATTTGTTGAGTTTTTAACATTCATTTGCATTATATGTGAACCCAAACAGTGCAACACTATATAGTTCAGAAAATAAGAGGATCTGCCCTTTCTCTTTGTCCAAATTGAACAGGAAATGGACTAGCAGCAATAGGTGGTGAAAAATAAAACATCATTTAGGAAATTTCATCAGTGTAATAATTTAGGGTACAATTAACAATACAGGAAATTTGATTAACTCTTTTTATGAGTTCTAGCTTACTGTGTCCTAAATACAAGGAGGATCTGCCACTGAAATCAAAGGATGTTTTGGAGTTCACCGCAATGAATCCTAAGACTTGCACATCATAATTTGTAACTATAATACACATGCTGATCTGGAGTGGTGGATACGTAGGTTTTGCCTGAAAATTAAAGTCTGAAAAATAAAGGGTATACTGCCTTGCCAGCCCAATTCACAGGCTACATTTTCCTGCCCAGAGGTTAAGTGCCCTCAGACTGAAAAAAACCCTTTAACTATTTTCTCATAAAACACAACATGATACAGATATTTAATGGTCTCTGCAGCTGGTGAAGAGTTAGTCTCAGAGGGCTGGGAGGTTCAGTAACTTCCTCAACTTTTACATACTTAATGAACCTCACCAACGAGGCTAGAAATCGTGTAAGACCAGGCTTTTAAAATATACCACTTCTGTCCAGACGAGATGAGCCAAGAGAACAGCTCATATAATTAGATCCGTGGTTGATTCTCATTTTCTAAACTTACAAGATACTCTTGAAATTCTGCAAGATCAGATGCTATTATTCAGACATTACTGATTCTAGTAAAGATTGGTTTTGAAGCACACTGCTCAGAAATAGCAAGGACATGAGTCACACTCATCACCTTGTTACACTGAAAGATGACATCCACTGAAAAGCCTTCCCAAATGCCACGGGCTGCACTGCCCAGAGCTGCTGAACGATAGTTTATCTTCAGTTCTGGCATTTCATCACATCCTGCATCAGAACGCTTCTGAATTCAGCCTAAATCTTTCCTAGCTTAAGAAAAACAGAAAAAAAATCCCATCCATAGGACATTGCTGACTGAAATAATGAATGCACCATAACAACAAGAACTATCATGATAGTTTAGCTGTGAAGAATTCAAGCAGCCTAACGGTAATGGGGCTGATAAGCCAAAGAGACTAGAGAACCATATTACATACCAAGCAGTGGCAGAGCCGTAGGCAGGTGGTTAAAAGATTGAAATCCCTTTGATTTCTGGTATAAGAGTTCATGCCAGTCAGTAATATGAACTGAGACTGTTCTCTTGTTTCTTCAAATATGCCATTATTTCCAGGCCTCACTGGTAAGACCACCCTGCGTATCCAATTAAATTCAACCAGAATCTAGCAGTAACCTATACTTTAAATGGCTCAAAAATGAGGTGGATAAAATATAACTATAAATTAATTAAAGGATTGCTAAAATTCTAGATCTGAAACAAGCTGGAGTAAAACTGGATCACGAAACTGAAAGTCCTTAGAAATAGAGATGGATCTTTTATTGTAAAGAGGTGGCAGATGTTGACCTTTATTGTACAGATGCATTCAACTGTTTCTCAGAAGATGTTTTGGTATCTTTCGAAAGAGGAGATGTGTGCTTGGATTTCAGTCCTTCTCAAACAGTAATAATGAGAAGTTTTACTTCCTTCATTTGTGACATCCCACAAGAATTAATCCTCTCTGGTCATTTTCTGTATTACTCTCAATCATTGAGGTGAATTTGTCAGATTATCTAGACTTAGGTGTCAACAGAACAACAATGATATTCAGCTCTTCTATGTATTACCACCTCTAGTATACAAAGTGCTTAGATAAACTCAGTTCATTTATAAAAACAGCTGAATGCATTTGAATCTAAAAAAGACAGAATGCTGAGGGGCAGAGGAAGGAGCATTCTTTGATTGAAAATGTTGGCCTCAAATTAGCCCGTTCGATATATGGCTTGAGGATATTTGGATTCCTTGATGCAGTTAACCTGCATAGCACTATCCATAAGCAGCAGTTTCTATTATCACTGATTGCTACAAGGCTCCATCCCATCCTGGCAGATGAAGCCCAGCCTTTTGTTATTTACATGTGTCACCTCTCAGCTGGATTACAGCCATGTAGTTCCTGGGCATGAAGCCATCACACCTTAGGAAACTCCAATTAGTACAACATGCTGTAATACATGAGCTGCCCTGAGCAAAACTATCCTTTCTTACAATGACTTCTTACTGACTTAAATCAAGGGAAATTCTCAGTTACTACTTCTGAGATAAACAATAGCTTGGGCACAACATGTTTAGAAGACTAAATACAATTCTAGGATCCACAACCTTAAAATACACCTTCACCCTCTTAGTACCATAATCTTCAGAGAGTTGCAACTTATCTACCTAGAAGACAGAACATCCCTAACAATGAAAGACAGAAACGAATTCAATGTGCACTTCTGCATGTTACAATCTTTATGAAAAATCTATTGTTATTTTTTAAATAAAGGAAAGAAAATATAAAAAGAAGGAAAAAAAATAAGAAAATAAAAAAGAGAAAAAAAATAGAATTGACGTAAACATTAATATTGTCAAAACTGTATCCTCCACGACACATGATTTCTTACCCCTAAGGAAAATATTCTGAGAATAAAACAGAAAGTGCAATAAAGAAATAAAATAATAAGAATTAAACAAATGTTTTCTAATAATCTACTGAAAGGCACTCACAAAAGATTAATGAGTGTAGCATAAGAAAAACTGAAAGCATGGACTGCCTGACCGTGTAGTCAGGTTTGAAGTCATTTAGTTGTTTTTCTTCCTGCACATATTGAATCTATGAGTTAAAAGAGACATTATTCCTTTAAAGAGCAAATTCCTCACAAAAGAGAAGGTGCCAGTGTAGTGACAAGAGCTTCGTTACTACATACTGCGTGTTCACTACCACCTTTCTGAGAAGAGCCCAGTTCCTGGTAGCCAAATGTGTATCTCCAAATCAACACTACTGCTGAAAATCTCTCAGAGCACAGGCCATGGAACACTGGGACCTTCATTTTCTCTCCTCTGATGATGTTACCTCCCGGTGTGCTGAACAAGTTGTTGGTGGTGCTGGAGCAGGGGCTGCCTGTGCTGCACCTGCTCCCATGCCAGACACAGGGCTGCAGTCTCCAGGGTTACCATCCAGCACCTTTCAAAAGCACTATGTTAACTCCAAAAGAAAGATTCCTACTGCAACTGCAACGTGTGAGGGAACTATGCCAGCTCTATGAATGATGAGAGTTCTGCTTGCCATGTTGAAATTGTTTGTCCTGTTGTGCATATCCATAAATTAAGCAGCTGTTTGTTTGGTTTGGTTGTTGTGTTTTGTTTTGTTTTTTTTTTTTTCTTTTTTCCTCTCCAGTTAAACAAACCCCTTGCAATGCATAATCATTCAGATGTGTGTCTAATCTGTCTGTCCTCACGAAACAAAAGCTTAGATTCAGGCTTATAAACAAGGAGTCAGTTGTGCCACATTCATGTAAAAAAAAAAAAAAAAGAAAGCAAAAAAGCTGTGGAGTTGAGTTCTAAAAGGATTAACACTGGGAAAATCTCCAGACCAATAAAAGAAACAAGAACAAGTGTGTCCACACTCCAGATTTGATGGCAAAACTCTCACCCAATCCTCTGCTATTCTAAAGGATAAGAAAAGCTTATGCATAATTAAAAATAACCATGTATTTGCACTTGCCAAACTGACCTCCAGACCACATAGGCTTTTTTCAATAAAGGCTGTACAAAATGCTTTGTTAATTTGTCATCTTACTATTCCACTGGCATGCAGAGTCCTGTGGACAGGTGAAACTGGTGTCATAGGTCATTAATCAGATATCCTCCCCCTCATGTACAAGAAAGCATGGCAATTTATCAGTGATCCTTAAATCTTCTCTAAGTCACTGAACAGCAAGAGTTCAACTTTTCCTAGAATCTCAGAAGCTGAATTTTGTTATAAACGAACCACTCTCCTGCTGCTGGGAGGCTGCATTAGTTAATTCAAAAGGAAACACTGGAATTCCACATTGTGTGTGCAGAGTAGCCTGTGCTTTGAACGTATTTATTTCTTCCCTCCGCTCCACTCACTTGCTTCTATGTAGATGAAAGAGCATATCTAACCTTTATAACCTTGAAAGTTGCCTATAGCAATAATCTTTTCTTATTCATATGAAACATGATTTTCTGGGGGCTCTTATTCAATAATTTGTGATTGGTGATCTCTTAGAACAAAAACCTCAATTGATAAGGGTGAAAGCAGCACGTACCAACAGGAGTTACCCCTCCAAAATGGATCCACCTGAGTGGCTCATTAAAGACTGCAAGCAGGAAATGAAAACAGAGTTGAGGATAGAGTAGAGGAGAGACTTGGGTTGCTAACCTCGGTTTCATTGTGGGGAGAGAGTCACTTAAGAGCTTAAAAGCAGGTTAGCCTGAGCTATACCTCTTTATAACACACTACCACCTTTGGGAGGGCAACACAACATTTATAGGACACGGAGCATTTCCAACCCTCCTCTGTCTTTTTTTTGCAGCCAGGCTGAACTGACTAAATTTACCCAATAACTGTGTTATTTAATATCCTGTTTGGCTTGGAAACCATTCATGCCATTGCTATGTAATGGCCAGCTCTCCAGGGGACTGCTTGCTCTCTTCTTTGCAGGTTTGCAGTGGATAAGGGCTATGACACCACAGCAATTCAAGCAAGTTGCAACTAAAAGCACAAGTAAATCCAGGCAGGTTTCAGATTTCAACACATGATTTTGGTGTAGTAATTATGTAGGCACTTCTTAATGGTTGAATTCCCACCCATACCTCCCCAGGAGTACCTGATTCATTTAAAATGACAGAAATCTCCCATAAATTAAAAAGGTACTGGAAAAAATAAATCATTAACTAAAATCGAAATAGCCAGTTTTGTGATATTTTCACCTAAATTTGCTATTGTTGCTGATTTTACAGATGCAGACCTCTTAATATACCAGAAAACGTTGTCTCCTGCTGGGGAGAAATGGGTCTTTTTCTATAAAAAAAAAAAAAAAAAAAGGAAGGAAGGGAAAAGAAAAGATAAACTAAGACATTTTCTTGAAGATATTTTACTGAAACTGTTGGCAGCCCTAGTAGTTGGTGACAATTGTGTCTGGGAGAATAAATCAATGCTGGTAAAGCTGCAGACTGTTAGATGATATTTTTCTCAGGTAACAATGTTCTACTATGTCTCCCGGTATTATTATCTTTTCATTGCCTTTGGGACAGTAGAAAAAAAAAGAGTGAAGAAAGGATTCTGATCAGAACAAATATAGGACAAAGGCAACTGAATTAAGACCTTCTACACGCATCTCTTCTTCCCCAAATCTTCATTGTGTGCTTAGACTGCAAATGTCAGATGGGGATAGCTTCCTGCTGGAGCTGCTTCAGGGCCCTGCTAGGTCTGGGCACCATACCAACAGCCACTTACTCTCGCCACTCATCCTCTTCCACTCTGATAATCACAGCAGCAGGTTGATTATTGGGTTGTAAAATACAAGGGATTTAGTGCTGACTGCAGCACTGAGTGCCTCCTCAAATTCCTCATTGCGGATCATTTTCATAAAATTTGTCAAGGGTCTTGTCTGAATTGTATTTTCACATAGTTAATCCTCTGTCTGTACAGCAATCTGGCCCTGTACTGCTTGCTCTGCAAAACGCGCCTGTGGCTGACCTCTGTGCTCTCCCTGCACATTCATCAGGATGCAACTGGCCTAGCCACCCACTTAGCAGGTCCTGACAAATACTGCTACAGACACATGTGGACTGACCACAGAGAAAAGTAAAGACAATGAGGAAATGAAAAAAAAAAAAAAAAAATCTAGAGGGGATAATATGAGATTACTGCCGACAGACTTCCCCTAAGTACACCCTGCAATGTGTAGGAATAGTTCATGGAAAGGAATAAGAGGTATCTCACTTCAGGCCATGAACTTTGGCAGGGTTCACAGAAAAGTTCACTGGGAGACAAGTTTATCAGTTTATAATAAGGACAAATTAATAAAATAGAGAATTAACTTCACCGGCGCCCAATAGTAGTAGGTAGAGCAAGTTTTGACTACGAGAAAAAAGAGTATTAAACCCCTGCTTGATCAGGGAGAGAAATAGTCTGAATTTTCTTCACCCATTTTCTGATCCAGCCTGTCCATTTGATGTATTTCTGTTTTTCTCTCTTTCTTTTCAATTATGGATGGTGAAGCTGTTGCCATCTTTGATCCCACTTTTGCCATCTTTTGTCCCACTTTTGACCATATTCAAACAGCTGCTTTTTTGTTTCCTACAGCTTAAAAATGTTGTGTTTTTTTTTCTTCTTCTTCCAATGCCTGAAATGCCAAGGGCTGAAGAGGACCACAAATAACTGCCTAGAAATAGGGACAGAACAAGGGAAAGATATCACAGGAATGCATTGTGTTTTATCTTGACAGACAACAATACTCTTCTTAGGTCATGTTTCCATTCTGAAAATTAAGTACAGTGGAAAACAATGAAATCATTTTGTAAAGGAAATAAAGATTATATTATTCAAGAAGGAAAGGAAATGGTAAAAAAATACCTCAGGAGGAGACAAGAAACAAAATGTCAAGTGCTTCAATATTTGTTTTTGGAAGCTCCATGATTTTGCTTTTAATTAATATATAGTAAGTCCTCTCTAAAAAACAATGCTGTCTTCCACACCACTTCAATTACATTCTATTTCCATTATGAATACATTTCCCTAAGTATTTTTAATAGATAGTTTTCCTTGTAAAATGGCTGATTTAGGGGGAAAGAAAAAAAGGTCTGCAGTGAAGCAGAACTGAGAAACAGGACTGTTCACTCTCTCTAACGGATCAACTGACAGCTAAAAATACAGGGGTCCTTTTGTCTGAAGGACAGCAGCCTAGTTATTAGAATTCAATGAAGTTTTTATGTGAATTCAATTTAAATTAAGTATGTTATTTAACAAAGAATTTAAAAATCTATTAATTTTCTTTACTCAAAAGCTGTGAGTAGTATATAAATACCATCATGATCAAAAGGTAAGAAAAATGTGTAAATATAGACCTTTGAACACAGATTATTTTTTTTTTTCTGTAACAACATTAAGATGCCTGATGACTCAAATTCAACAGCAATGCAGTATATAGTCTTTTATATAGTAACATAGCCAGTCTGGCTATTATTCCTAACACTTCTCTCTTTACATACATTTGAAATAGTCTCCATAAACTGCAAAGTAATACTGGTAGTTGCAAGCTTTTGTCAAGAGGTATTGCAAAGGCATTTTAAAATAATTTCTTTCCCATGTTCACATCATTGCCTTCTGTTCATACAGAAATAGCTGCTAAAGAAGACACCTTCATGCTCATATTTATTCTTTTTGCCTGATAATATAAAATGTTTCCTAGTAGATTTTTTGCACTGAAAATTATTACTTTGTCACTAACCATCTACTTTACCAGATTTCCAATATTTTGCTTCATATTCACCTGCCTTATCTCTTTTCTGAACTGCAGGTTTATTATTATATAATTACTTCAGATAAAAATAAAATTATCGTTCCACTTGAAAAGAAGTGTGTGTGAAGTAATTCTATCAAATTTACGAGGTGACATTCCAAAATTAAAGCACAACTACACTTAGGCTCCAGTACTTAGTTTTTAACTCTCAAGGTTGTTACTAAGCACCTGAGAAGTACCCAGAGGAGAAAAGAAAAATAAAAAAGATCCCTGTTTCTCATCTTCTTAAATTTGGAGTGTTTTGGTATGGCAGTGTTGCACTGACAAAATATTGTAAGGAATACATTCTTTATAAGCCCTTTCTGTTTAAAATTCTGTATTCTCTTTTTCTTAAGATAGCAGCTACTGAAAAAAAAAAATAAACACCCGATATTGTAATACTGAGTAGTGAACAATCACTATCACCCCCAGGCATTCTCTATGTAATACTGTAGAGTCTGTGTTTAAACAAGTTCTGAACATCTGTCACACAGACTATATGATAAGTGTCTGTCACGATGGTGCTATCCTAGGGCCAAAGACTCTGAACTACTGCCTTAACCCGCAAGCTAAAATTTTTGAAGCTCAGGATTGAAATAGTGTACCAAGGGGGAAAAGTAAAGATATTATTGCCCTAGGAATTCATTACTGGGTTACTCAATCATGTCCTTTTCACAAACTCTAAAAATTCCTTAAAAATACATAGAAGCCACAAGAACAAAAAAAAAGTGATAGTTTTCACTCCCAAGATATGGAAGGCTGAGAGCTCACAACTTCTGGCAATAGGAAGAAGGCTCCTTCTTCACCTGCAGATCTGCAATTGCAAAATGGGTTCCCTGGTAGCAGACTAGGTGACGAAACCTCTGTTTAGGACAGCATCACCAAGAGGATGCAGCAGGTGACAGAAGTGGGAGACCTCCTCCTGCAGGGAGAGTGGCATCCATCTGCCACCAGACTCCCTGTGCAGGTAGTTTGCTTACTTGAGGCACCACAGGCCATCTGAGCAGTGGAGCAGGAACCTGAGAGGTTGTGCAGTCTCCTCTCTTGGAGGTTTCCAAGGACCAGCTGACCAAAGCTCTTGTTCAGTCTTGTCTGACCTCCAGCTGGCCCTGCTTTGAGATGCCAGATGGACTGGAGACATCATGAGGTCCCTTCAAACCTGAATTATTCTGTGATCCCATCAGGCCAGGAGAACATACTGCTCAAATTACAGGCAAACTGTGCAATTGCATCTTCCCTTGGCTATAGTGACATCAGATCATGTGAAAAAATTGGATAAATTTATGCCAGTCATCAAGGGCAACTAGCTGGCAACAGAAAATTGTATAAAAAGGAGGGAGCTGTAGAGCAGTTCCTCCTAAAAATGTATAATTTCAATGTCTTTGCTTTGTACCTTCAGGCCAACCCAGCTCAGGTTGCAAGAGATTTTATACTTTAAAATACAGCTGCCACATATATCAGCAACAAAATTCACCCTATATTCAGAAAAAAAAAAACAAAACAAAAAAAACCCCAAAAAACAAAAATAACCCTTACATTAATAAAGCCAGAATGAAAAGCAAGGGCATCTCTTATAGTTGTGGCAATTCATTGCAACTATGACACACGAAAGCAGAGGCAGAGATAACAGCAAGAGCAATAGCAGGTTCTGGAGTCCTCAACCAGTGAGAGGAGTCACCAATGTTATCTCTCACTCTTTACATCTCAGCATAACATATTCTCATTTCATTTACCCCCAGTCACAAACCTCTTGGTTTACTCAAATACTTCGCCTCTGAGCGTCCTTTCAAGGCAGGCAGGTGGAAACCACTAAAAGGCATTCTACACTCAGCTTTGACACTTGCTTCAGGCACCTAGCGAGCAAGCCAAAAGTGCCAAATGCTCTATGTGGAAAAAACACAAGAGGAAAAGCATAAGGTTGACATGGTCAGGCCAGCACACTGTGCCCTTTTCCCTGCAAACTCAGAAGAAGGGTAGCTTTGCAGTGAGCTTTGGTGGATGGCCGTACTCTCAAATCCCAGGCAAAGGCGGAGCAAACAGAGGCAATTGCAGGCACCTGGTGTCAGCATCAACCCATTTCTCTGATTCTCTGCCCTGTCCTTTTTGTAACCAGCCATTAAGCGCTAACAGGGTCTGAAACATTTCCAGATCAGAGGTAGTATTTTGCATGCCCTTTCCCCTTTGCTCTGCACTGGCATAAAGAACCTGTGTTACGACCTTTTGAGGCAGTATCAATGATTTAAATGACCCCTTTTGGGGATGAACCAACTTTATCTCCCTTTGCCTTCCTGATATGAAATCTGCATGCCTGGAGTTGCATCCTGGCCCACTTTCCAACTTGTGACTGAAGAGTATTTTAGACAAACTGCTTCAATGGTCAGACTGTTAAAGAGGCAGAGGAAAAAATTACTCGTTTTTGTTAGGATGCTGCCTTCTCTTCCCATGGAAAGACAGTGAGAGAAATCAATACTAACTCTACAGAATACTTCATTGTAGCACTGCAGTTGAAGAAAACAACTGTGGCTCATATCTTTAAAAAACAATTAATGTAAACCTCTGTCCATAAATAAATATTTATAATAAACCAGCTGGTTTTAGCTGGAGATGTTTAACTTATAAGATCTCAATTTTATAATCACGGCAAACAAGTCCCACAAGGACAAATTGAAATATAAACACCCACTCTGGTGATTCTGACCGAAGAATGCTCTACCACAAATTTCCAAACAAGAAAAAAAAAAAAACAACAAAAAAACAAACCAAACAAAAATCAAACCAGCCAAACAAACAAAAGAAAAGAGTATGCAATGTAATGAGAAAAAGCACTGGCAATTCATTGATGTTGTTCAGCCATTGTTATATAATTGATGAAATATCAATAATCTTTACTTACCAATAAGAACAACTGCTAACGAGAAATTTTAGTTCGATGTAGTTGCATGTATCTTATTTATTCACGGTATTCATGACTGAATACTTACCTTACTTATTCCAGGCTTTCCACGCTTAGCTGTATCACAGAGCCACTGTGTTCCCTCACCACCATTCTATGGTAAGATCTGACTGATCAAATGGAGAATGTGAGATTTCCCACCTCTGCCTACATATGGAGTCAGCCTGTACAGATACTTTCACAAGGAAATTCCCCGCTCAAATATGACTCAAGCTGGTCACTGTTCCGTACACTATTAAGGAATACTCATGTGGTGTTACTAAGAGGGATTTTAGTAACTAGGGATAGCAACACTTTGTAACCTCAAAAGAGAGTTGCAATATTGCACTAGTATCTTGAAAGACTTTTGCAGTGTGCATCGATCAAGCAGAAAAACCTATATATAAGCAAACAGGCCTTCTATCTGTACAATCACAGATGCTGACCACATTATATTCCAAATGAAAAAAAACATCAGTGCCAGAAAACCCACGAGGACAAATTTAATCCTCACTGGTAGTCCAAGAAGAATTTATGATGACTAGATGTACACAAAGAGTGACTTTTCAGTTTGTAAAAATTCTGCCAGTTATGACCATGAAGGTGATGACTCCTTTGGTAAACGGTCTTAACTTCATGTCTTCACTAGAGAACCTCTGTCTACTAAAATGCACTTAAATTTGATGTGTAAAAACTTTAGACTTTTTTTAAAAGCTACGAGCTGTGGAAAACATTGAAACATTGGGCCAGATTTCATATAATATATGTTTTCCTAGTTAGCTATCGATTTATTGATCTAATGCATGTATTTACACAAAAAAAAATACACAAATGTTATACAAAAAGCGTATAGTAACAGATGCTTTATACAGATTAATTGTTATTTTTACACATCTCTGAAGTCTGTGCCTCATATTAATACAACGGATTGTCAGAATTTTTCATTGTTCCACTTCAAAGCATGCAATTATATTACCTTAATTGGAAGCACTGATGTGTTTTCACCAAGGATGTTTATTTGTATTCTGACTACTGAGATATAAATATGGGACCATTTGCTATATTTAGATTCCTACTTACATGAAATTTTGTTCTCTGCATTTTATCTTTATAAACTATCATACTGAGTTTATTTCCAATGCAGGAACTATGAAATTTGACTAATATAATCTAAAAACTTTTTTCTTACTGAGATCTCTGATCGATTCTGTATAGTCTAGAAATTTGTTAACTGCAGAATGCAGCAGTGAGAGGTGCCACTACTTTGTGACTCGTGAATTGCAGCAGAATCCAACCAGCTAGGAATACAAGAATTGGCATCCATTAATCCAAAGGACACTTGCAAAGTTTGTGTTTTATTTGTTATCAGTACTATCAACATGGATACCTAGAACATTTTAGATCTTCAGTGCTAGTGAAAATATAGTGTATCTGAGAAGCTCTGAACTGTTGGGATGAGAATGTAATCCTTTTTTCAGGATTTTTCACTTAGAAAACCTTCTCACCTCATCAAACTATATCTGCCTCAAATAACACTAATCCTTTTCTAATCCCACAATAAAAATACATTATTTTGCCTTGTACTTTATTGTAACACAGTTCTGTTTATCCCAATATATAAAGAGAGGTCTGCACATGGCTTGACAGTAGTACACTGACATCTGTGGTCACTGTCTATGAGAATCGCCTGTATTCATTAGAGAAACATTTAATTCAGTAGAACATATCATCTAAGTGTTTTTCCTCAGGTAATTTGTTATTAACTGAAAAAAAATGTCATTCAAAAAAATCCCAAGCTTACTTATTGGGTCATAGCATTCTAGATTTATCTTCTAATTAAAGTTTTACTCCGGAAAAGGGTAAATCTTTGGGTTTTGCTTTGACTTGCTTAATGTGCAATAAATGTACTACCAAGGGGTTAGACTTGCTTTGGTTTTGGTCTTCTGGTGTTTTACACTTGAATTTGCATAACAACACCTATCAGACTGTTTCAGAAATGCAACTCCCAACGCAAGTCTAAAAAGCGCACATGAAGTTCTTAGCTGTAACCTTATACAGTCACATCTGTTTACCTCAGAATTGTCTAATGTGACCTTTTGAATTCAGCTGGTTTTCTTGATATTCACCCAGTGTTCAGTCCAATGATAAAAACATTTTGGATTTTTCACACTGTACATCTAGAGATGAAATGTCATTTCTCTGGGGAATGATCAGAGCATGTTTAGTGTTACACTTGCATTAGTTGACACATGAGTGCTGATTAGATGAAAAGGTCTGCTGCCATCCTAAACTGACAGCATACAACACAGTTCAGGTACTAATCATGCTTCCCCTTTAGCTTGGAGCACAGAAAGAAGTGAAGAATAATAAAATGAGGAACAAATTATCCAAAAGCTGAAGGAGGAAAAAAAAAAAAAAATTTCTGACATCCCGATAGTAAAAAAAAATCAGTATCCATATTCTCAGTACTCTCCTGCCATTTTGGGGTTTTGTTTTTCAGAAACAACAGGAATAGGAATCAAAATACTGTGAACCAGTATTCTGATCTTCCCAGTGAAACTTACCTGCAGTAAGACCACAAAGTCTACCTGCTAGGTGTGCTCAGAAGATTTTTGCAAATCCTGAGATTTTTGTGGACCCTTGTCCTACTGTCTCAGCTTTTTCTTCCAGAGGGGAGGCAAACAAATTCACAGACAACAGCAGAGAAATTTTCACAAGATGTGAAAGGTACGAAAACACCCCTTTTAATCTGATTAGGAGTGGACTGGTGTTAAATCCACAACATTAGAATACCATACAGAAAAGTCAGTTTGCTGGTATGCAGGTAAATCAGAGGCTTTTCCCTTGAACAATGATCTCCTTCTGTGGAATGAGCATATGTATAAGAAGGAATTGGAAAGTTTTGCCCAAGCAAACGGTATTGACCCCACAAGTTGTACTCATCTAACAAAATGCTTATGTGTTCTCTTACTTTACCTTTTCCATAGCTCATTGGTATGTCACACAAGTACTGCATGAACAAACCAGATGACAACTCTGTTGTAGACCAACCTGGTGCTTGAGCATTTGGCTACCTCGAGATGCCACTGAACTGCTGCAACCAAAATCACTCGTAGCAGTAGGTGTGGGAGAAGGGTTGCCATTGAGAGAACAGAAATACTTTTACTAATCAGATGTAGATACAGCAATATTGTCCTAATAAGAAGAACTTACTTCAGTCTCTGTCGAAGCTTTTATGAAGGAGCAAGTACAACTATGCTGGGACCAAGCGGCTCAAGGGTCCATGCGCCAAGGTACAAAAACATGTAAAGGTATGTAGCAGTCAGATAAACAGTAAACATTATCCCTCTTCTGGTATGATCGAGGCCAGCTACACAGTATTACTGGTGTCACTGCATGGGGCAGAAACTAAGGCACCTGTCTTCCCCTCAAAAGTCTTTATCTTTGATAAACAAAAAGAGTTCCTTGTAAAAAAAATTGATCAAGTTATACCTAATATACATTAGTGAACTGGATGAGACATTAGAGCTGCATTGTCTTTGACAGTAGTTACAGTGATATGACTATCATTTTAGCAGCAATGTTCCCCCTTTAGAAGAGCTTGTTCTCATTCTTTGTGCATCACTAATAGCTTCAGCTCACCACAGAATGGATCCAATCCATTGGAATCAGTTTTCAAAGATGCAAAATGCAATCAAATCAAGGTACTACCCTAGGATATCAGCTACAGAACAGATTGTAAAAAAAGTTTCAAATTCTAATTTCAGTGCACTTAAGTTTATTCTAAGAGTTTCTCTAGGTGCCCCTGCAGAAAATAGTTGATGTGATATGATTCTTACCAATCTTGACAACTTCCTACAAAAAAGGCTTACAATCAGACAAACCCTACAATGCAGTTTCACCATATGCAAAAGCTGAAAACATCAGTACCGTTTACAGATATGACTCTGCAATTCCTTAAATATCCCAGGAAGCCAGGTTATAACACTTGTATCTTTAAAAGTAAATGTATTGGAGGAATTGCTATTAATCATATAAAATATACTGGTTTAGGTAAGTATGCAATAAGGATTTTCTTCTTATTTGGCTAAAGATTCTTTAATGTAAATTAAGCAAGACATGACAACACGTGGCTGTGTGAGACTACAAACCTCCCATTTTGTGAATGCTAAACGGGAACAATGCACTAAGAATTGCTTCACTTTAAATGAACCAAAAAAATCCAGCCTCCCCCATGGAACAAGTAACATGAGCAAAGGTCTCTGCAAGTGCCTTAATGGAACAAATCTTTATATAGAAAACCATAAGGATGATTGAATGGATCATTTGTAAAACGTGAAAATACATATGTTGGAAGTATTTTAGAAGAGGCCGTACTAAATTAGGAGTTTCACACTTGTGAAGAAAATCTGTCTACAGGATATCTACAGGATAGATTTTCACTTTATTACAGTAGAACTAATTACACATTCATTAAAAACAATGACTGTTTTATAAAATGTTGTTCTTTCTGCTGCATTTTTCTCTTAGTCAACCCAAACGGATCTAACACTAATATTAATGTTTCATACATAAAAATTAGGAATAAAATATATATGGGGCACAAGCCTGCTTTTGCTTAAATTATTTGATAGCACTCTATAGAATCAGGACCCACGCATGCTTTGACTATACAAATGAACTTAAAATACTAATTCCTGAACATTTCCAGAAAGCTGTAGCTCATAGAACCGTATGAGAACTAACTTAACATTTTATTAAAATTATTCATCTGTTGATTTAAGTAGCAGTTATTATTTAAGAATTCATCATAGGGAAAGCTTTTCAGGAATTTCTTTTTTAGTTATTTTGCAACAAAGTATTCTAAAATTGATTTTTTTTAATATTAAAGTACTACACAACTAAAAATTTTGTACTCTAGACATCTCATTTTCATAAAGGATATTTGTAAATCATGCATTTATTAGCCAATATTGTTCTATTTTTTCAAATTACTGTCAAATTACATATGTCTGGTAACTCCCTTTGAAGTAAATGAGTAACATTTATTCTCAATAAAGCTTTCATTTTAACTAAGCACATTAGATATCGTTAGTACAAATTCAATACAAATTATACTTCAGTTTTCATACAGAGTTATTTACCTAGCTCTTTTCTATATTTGAAAGCTAACTTAGGTAATAGTTTTAGTAAAAGTCTCACAGTTACCCAGATTTTAGTACAAAATTATATTTCCTTGTTTTCCTTTATATTCACAAGGCATAAATACATAACCTAGGTATATTTCACAACTATTAAATTAAGTTCGATATTTATTTTCATTCTAATGATATATCTAAATTCATAAGTGCAATTTAAAAGGATGCATTACAAACAACTATTTTGATTGTAATTATTTTAAAAGGTACATGAATTCTAAAAAATTGTCTAATTATAAATGAACTTAATGCTTTTTTATATGATCATTTGTTAAAAAGTGATTTCTGCCTAATATACCGCTTTCAGCTTTATATGTTATTGTTGTAGTACGTATATCCATTACTTTTACTAAATTAATGGAACAGCTCCTAATTTCTGCACTGCCTCCAGCATGGATGTGAGTATCAATCAGAGCTGTTGTCACTCTGCTGAGCTGGAGGCTCTGTGATGGCATACAGGGTGTTCCTTGTATTCGAATCATACCTGTTGTGCTGTTGACTGAAAGCTGATAATGTGTCTGATTTGCACATCAGAGCTGTCAGGCACTGCACACAAAAGGGGATGAAGGAAAAAGCAGGACTTGGAGAGGAAGAAACCTCAGTCTTTCACAAACTGGAGTATCATGAAGGCACCCCAGTGATGCAGCTGGAGAAAGGCAGCCACACTTTATGGTTGCACTTGCTTGCCTACGATCTTGTTTTCCCCTGGGCTTCCTCAGAGGCTCCTTCCAAGTCATCTAAGACCCACTTCCACCAGGGCACTAATTGAGCTTTGCTTCTGCCTACCCTCAGATACCTCCTCCCCAGAGGAGAGGTACAACCTCGTACCAACACGCAGGCACAACGAGCAAAGGGAGTCAGCAATGAGTTGATCCCAGCACTCCACATGTTGATGCTGCACCAGCACACAGCTGGACTCCCAGCTGTGACTACACACCCCTCCCTTTGTCTTCATCACACCTGCACACACTGCAGCCCTGAATAGGAAAAAAAGCAAGGAAGAGGGACAAAAGAGCAAGAAAGGAGGAAGAACTTGTGAAGACTTTGAATGGGCCATAATTTGGGTTCAGGTAGCTCAGCACTTATGTATTAAAGAAATATAACTGAGAATAAATTGCCAGAACTTTTCTGTCAGAAAGATGTATGACTTTTATTTTGTCATAGAAATGCCAGGAATGAATAATATCACTGAACTATGAACAACAGAATAGACATGCAACATGACCCTTATAATTAAGTAAAAGATGCAAGTGGAAAATCTAATGAGGGAGAAAGTACATTCACGATCATTTTACCTGTTATCTTTAAATATTTTTCTCTGTTTTTCTCTGTTTACATTTAGATATTTTTCCTTTCCTACCCACCACAAACAAGACAGGAAAGAGGAGCTAGTGTTCAGGTTGGAAAGGAAGCTAGAATCCCAGCTGTGCTTGCAGCTAGGAAAGCAGTATGAAAAAGGCAACAGAATTATTATGCTTTTAAAAACACCAAAACAACAACAAAGGACAAAACAACCTTTTCCTTTGCCTCCCTTTTCCAAACTTTGTTTAAAATGGGGAAATCACTTAAAAATAACTGCTCTCAAACAGCCATCAGAATCACAGTATTTATTCTGTCCTCTGAAAACAGGAGAAAATATATGGAAAAGCTCAATATGAAATATAACCTGGTCTGATTTTCAATAGATATCAACTTAATTTAGCAATTAAGTAGAAAATCTCACTCATCTTTGCTAACCTATTTGTTACATTTTAAAAAATAATTTATACAGTGATAATTTCAGAGAGCTGGAAGTTCTAGAAGTAAGGCAGGAAGATGTAATCAAAACTTTGATCAATTAATATCACGAACAAGTGCCAAAGGTCACCGATTGTCAGGCTGCGATGATTTGCCCCTCAAAATAGAGGGGGCTTCAGAGGAGACCGAGATGTTTATGTGGTGCTCGTCTCCCAGGGGTAGGTCAAAAATACCTTTTCCTCACGCTCACAAAAGTATCACTGAGGTCAATAGTTAATGAACAAACTGTTTGCCACAATTAACATTTTTTTTCCTTCTGGTTCTACCACAGAATTTCTTACCCATCCTTGACCAATTTTTTAGTACCTTGTAAATCATGACAGATTCAAATCAATCTTCCTACCAAAAATTAAGAAAAACTAGCATGTGACCAAACACGAAATTAAAAAAAAAAAACAAACAAAACAAAACAATGAATCAAGTCCCCATGTAAAATAGAAGATAGGACTTCATAACGTTATTTCATTGAACCTCAGTTACAAGGGGATATACTCTGCATTTGTAAAACTTGAGCTGTCCTTACTTTTTTTTCAAACTATGGGACATCAAACTAGGTACCATAGGTACTAGGTACTAGGCTAGTCTTCATCTTCACTACCTGCACTACCAAGCATGGAAGAGCTGAACTCATCTCAAGAGCAAATTTACCACCCATACTCACTGTGCCCTGAGAGTCAAATACTCACTGGCCTCACAGTCAAATCATTTCATATTTCTAGGTAAAGTCACCCAGACTGTCACAGTACTCTCACCAGTGCACTTTGTAGACCATGTTTCTAACATGGCGTAGAAATCGTTCTCTGTAAGAATCTCCTGGTATGAATAATGTTGGCTTCCAAGGGTGATAAACTACCAGCTTTCTTCAGGCTTCTGCTGAGACTTGCTAGCCTACGTAGAACACAGCATCACTGAAATTACCTGTATGACAATACCATCACTATTTGGTAATACATGCAAGTTAATACCCTCAATTTAATTCCAAACTCTGAAGTGATCTTACTTAAATAAGTTTCATCAGAGCCTTTAAGTATCAAAAAAAAATATGTTCATTATACTACCCGAAGAAAGAAAGAAAAAAATACTTAGTTCATCTCCTATACAAGCTTAACAATTTTATTATTTTCACAAAAAATTACAATATATCCCAACTCATTATGATGTTTCACTTTTATTTTCATTACTATTATCTGGCATACACAACCCTTCTATTAGCACTTTTAAAGAAACCAGTGTTTTCTGTTACAAACTCATATCCAAAGGCAATAGCATTATCCTCTCGGTGTCCTCAATTATGTCTGGAAAACCCCATAAGTGATAACTGACTCATTCATGTTGCTGTTGCCAACTCAGAGACTCACTGCACACCACCATGTGTGGGGAATCAAAACCATAGTGAGAAATGCCTTTATACTGCTAAGAGTCTGTCTTTATGGCATTTTTATTCAGTCACTTTCACTAATTCCTTTTTCAACACATTTCTCAGGTTGACTGTGGCTCACTTCATATGACAATGGAAGTTCATCCTTCTAAAAATGTTCCTGTATTTTTATAAAAACTCCCTTTGCTTATGAATTATTTAGTGTCTCAGACTTTTTAATGTTGAATTGTTTTTTGGTTTTTTTTTAAGGGAATTCAAGAGGTACCCAAACAAAAGTGCTCAGAAAATAACAACTTGGCTAATGTAAAGTGCCAGGATAACATTAGCCTTACTGTTACAAATTAACTTCATATGCATTATAAAACACAACTAAGAAAATAATGTAAAAAAAATACTGTAAGATAAAGTAAAAACAATGCATAATTAATGCCATAATAAAAGAGCAATATGATGGAAAACTGTAATGGAACTAAATACAGCACTATGAAATGCTGCCCATAAATGTGCATAAAATATGCATAAAGGTGGAACTGCTCTCAGCCTGGTCGTACAAAGGAGGATTTCATGAAGTGACTAATGGTTCACTTGTTCCAAACTGTAGTTGAGAAAAGTACTGAAAGACAGAAATTTTATTTGTCACTTGAAAGACTGGTATTGACTAAAGGAAGAGAAAATCACCAGGGAAAGGTAAAGAGAGGGTGGGGACAGAGGGGCTGCCAAGAAATCTGAAAGAACATACAAAGTACTGCAGTCAGCAGTGGTAAGTTTGATTCTATCATCATTTATTCATACCAAGTAGTACCCAAGTACCATAATAAGGGATTAATGTCCTGTTGTGACAGGCTCTCTAGAAACATTTTTGTTAAAGATGGCACCACCATCTGATTGTATTTGATGTATTTTCGATGCCACAAATATTACTCTTCAATGTATAAATCATCTACCAGAAAATACAAGAGAAATATTACATGGTAATTTTGCTCTTTGGTATTTTAGGGTAACATGCAATAATAGGTATTTAATTAATTTTGTAATTATTGCCCAAGTCCATAAAAACATTATGAGAAGAGATACAAACTATATTTTTAATTACAGCCATGTGTTCAGAATCAGGGCTGCACTGTATTCCAAATACACACCTAAGTACCATTTTCTACAGAGGTCAGTTTACCTAAGCACTCTAGTGCACGTGCCAGGCTTGGACATCTGTCCTGGGTTCGTCTGGGACAGTTATTTTTCATGAGAAAGCTGGGAAGGGCCACAGTCAGGACAGCTGACCCAAACTACTCAAGGGGATATTTAATAACATATGACATCATGCTGAGTATATAACTAGGGAGCTGGATGCAAGGAGGAGGGATTGCAGCTCTGCACAAGCTCACCACTGAGTTTCGGGTGGTGAGCAATTGTGTCGCTCACTTTACACATTCTTTTACTAGCTTTATTATTATTATTACCTCTTCTTTCCTTGTGTTGTCCTGTTAACCTGTTCTTATCTCAGCCCACAAGGTTTTACCTTCTTCTTCCAGTGCTCATCCACATTGCACTAGAGAGGCAGGGAGTGGGACGGGAGGAGTGAGCAAACAGCCGCACAGTGCTTAGTTGCCAGCTGGACTTAAACCATGGCAATATTCTTTCACATGCTGAGCATGAGACTAACAAGAGCTGAGTTTTACTCAATGAGGAGAATTAAGTTTTCTGACACTGATTGCTAAATTATCTGTGTTATGCTGGGCTTTTCAGTGTTGAAAAGATAATTTATGATCCCCCTTTTTAAGATGCATCCATTTTCCTTCCATTTGGTATCTGCCCATGGATAGACAGCTGATTTCACACACACAAAATTGGGATGACCATTATCTGCCTAAATTATTTGAAAACCTAATTTTGAGAATTAATAGCTGAGAAGAAGAGTAATTTCTATTTTACAGAGCTTCTGTTTCCAAGATAAGATGATGCTATACTGAATAATACATGATTGTTTAATGTTATTTTTTTTAGAAAAATATTTATATTTTTCAGAATCATAATATGATATATTGCCAACCAACTCACCATACAAGCTGAAGCCAGTGTATAAACAAGAAGAGAAACAGATTTTCTCTTATGACGAATTATGGGAGAGTGGGCACTTTAAAAGAAATGTGGGCAGAAAAGCTTTCTTGAGTGCTAGAAAAATAGTCATTTCACTGAAAGACAGTACAGCGTATTTCCTATTACTTTACAAACACACTGCAGCACCATAAAAAACATTAAAGTAATAATTTAAAAGAAAGAAGACTGTATTATATAGAATAATATGATAAAGAAAGAAAACTTGGCTTTAGCTAGGATGAATTATGCCTCTCAAACCCACTATGATTGTTTGAAATTGTAAACAAAACAGTGGATAGAGAAGAAACAATGAATATGATATACTTGTGACTTTTGAAAGGCTTTTGATAAAGTTCCTCACAAGAGACTATTAAGGAAATTTAGTAACCACAAGGCAAGAGGTAAATTCCTGTCAGTGATTAAAAGCTGGTTAATAAGCAGGAAGCAAGGAATAGGAATAAATAGCTCATTCTCAGTATAGGGAGGATTAATAGCAGGATAACCTAGGGACCAGCAGCAGCAAGGACAGTATTGTTTAAAATAATTAATTACAATGAGAAATAGGCCAAAATGAAACCCACAGTTCTGAATATTTCTGAATGCAGGAAGGTTTGACATCAGGATCTGGCAGTCAAAACTTGTAGCTCAGACTACTTTCAACAAAGTGGTTAGAAAAAAATTGGGAGGAAGTCACAGAAAACCAGAAACTTATTGTACCTGATCCAGAAAAATTTAACATTACATGAAATACACTATCTAAAAAGTCTGTATTTCATCAGTGACTATTGGTATTTAAATATATGAGATAAATTGTTTTAATAACTCAGGCTGATATTGACCAAAGATGAGCTCTTCATATTACTTCACCTTCTTGACCTAAGCATTCAGTTGAAATTCAGGACTGTCAGGAGAAGAAATTTCTTCTCTGTTCCTCTTCTCTACAGAAATTGATGCAATGCTTGTTTCTTCAAAGGCATGTGCCAAATCCTGCTCTCAGCCTAAGGGACAGGTTTCTTAAACTGTTTTTCCCTCAGTTTTTACAGCAACAATGCTCTCAAGCTCTTCATTCAATTATTTATTTAGGGCTCAAGTAAAAGCATACTGGGTTGGGTGGGAGTGTGTTAGAGGTCTGTTTTGTGGGGGAGCTGTTGCTTTTCTTCTGTTTTTTTTTTTTGTTTTTTTTTTTTTTTTTACCACTTTCTTTCATTTTCTTTATCACTTATTTGCAGCCACAAACTTTCACAAAACACTACCAGTCAAACCAGTGACTGCATATACTGTGTGCCTTTTTGCTTTTGGAAGAATGCAACTGAGAAAAACTCTGATGTCTAATAAACCACAGTATGAAGAAATATAAGGGTAACAAAATAAGTTAACAGTAACTGAGCAAATTCTTTGACTGTATTATAAATTAAATCTGTGGGTCAAAAGGCAAGGGATGGAATTCAGTGGTCTTGATAAACTCCTCAACCTTATATTCTTCGTGCACATACACACCTGACAGCAAAATACTGCCTTCTCTGTCTTCATGAATTTTGGTAACTTTTGCCTGGAACTTCTACAACAGTTTAAATTGCAGACTATATATAAGCAGTCTGTATTTTACACACCTTCTGGACCAACACAGAGAAGTAAATTCTGGTATACATTATTAACAATGGATTTTCTTTCTATCAATAGATCTGAGAGGAGATGCAAGGTGTAGCACAGGTGAATATATTACATTAGTGAGTTGTATAACAGGTTTCACTTAGCATGGATTTATTGTGGAATCATATCACTATATATGCTGCGCACCAGAACTTATTGTATCCTAGTACATAATATTTCAGAGATGATGAATGAAAAGATTGGGGGGAATCTAATTCTTCACAGCTCAAGAGGGCTCACTGGCATTAGGAATTTAATTTAACTGGATCACTGGGAAGAAGAAGGGAAAGCTTCAGGGCAGTATTGGGAGGTGGAAGGAAAAAAGAAATGCAGTCCCTTACCCTGGGCAGTACACAACTCTGAATTTGGAGGGTTTGTGTGTGCCAGTATTTAAAAAGCAGCAGAGAGTGGGAGGAGATTATAGTAGATGAAACAGATATTAATCTCTTTGCTTGTGGGTTTGGTTTGTTTTTTCAACCATAGTTGAGAGGATAATTAATCAAAAAACAGAACCTGCAGCCATAGCCATGGTGATCCATCCAGAAAGCTTACTAAAAAGTATTTGTTGCTTCAGTATTTTAGTTTTTAATGAAGTGTTCTATGTAACAGAAGATCCCTGCCCAGTTTAGTAATCCAAGTAAAATTTGTAGAGAATTCTGATGTTCTATAGAGGACAGTGAGTGGATAAGCTATATTGTATATACTCGAAATTACATTTATGTGTGTCTATGCTCAACTGTACCAGTAAAAAAAAAAAAAACAAACCACAGACTGAAGTAGAGTAAGGAAAAGAAAACAACATAACAAAGTGTTGAGCAACAGAGCAACAAAGTCTGCAAAGCTCCCTTTTTATAGTCTGGATTGCTGCCTTACAAAATCAATTAACAAGAGCACGTTAATCAACATACATCATTACAAACTAAAATTGACAAGCAAAGTACTGAAATATTTCTGAGACGGATCCTATTCAACATTGGTTTGAGGTGTAAGGAGTCATCTGCAGCCATGTAAATACTGTAAGAGTCTTTAGGACCAAATTGCTAACTTAAAGATTACAAAATCCCTGTGCATAACAGAGTTCTCTTCATCACAAAATCACCTGCATATTTCAGAGAAATATTTACTTATCTGGAGGTAGAAGAGAAAGTTATCACTCCTGTTCATAAATTCTTGTTACCTCTATAAGGACAAAGAGAACATAATTTGAGATGTCACTTATTCCTTATATTCATCTCCTTCCTTCATAGGCCATTGGGAAGAAGAGGATTGTTTCAAAACTCCTGGTAACACTTCCCCTGCTGCATTACACTCATTGATTGCATTCTGGGTTTCTATCTGCAAAAGGCAGGAAGGATCTGATGTACAGACCATCACTGAAAAGTGCCAGAGATGTTTGCCTCATCTGCAGTGTTCAATTTTGTAATTTCAAGCTGTAGCATATCTTTTAACTAGCATTCATGCTAGTGAATACTAAGCTTTATACCTTAACAACACTCTTTTTGAGCTAATAGAAATAATATTCTGTGTCTCAGCTTATTGGACATACTACACTGTCATGCTGAGCTGGGGTCTTCCTATCAAGCACTGTCTCACGTCATGGAGATACGTAGCTAGTGATAGACACCAATGCCCTTAACTGCAATTAAGAATTTGGAGGGGGAAAGAAAGATACACGATATATACAGTCTCTGTTAACACAATTTTTTCGTTTGTTTGACACTATAACAAGAGATCAGCTCTCAGTTCTTGTTTTGGTACATTATAGCTGTGCAGTGCAAACTAAACTGATAATTCCAATCAGTTTAGTAATTTTTGCATTTCAGTAGGGAGAATATATTACATCATAAACAAAAGGGCTACTTTACTCCAAAAGTACATGACAATTAACTGTAACAACCCCCCCACTTTATGAAATGTATTTTGAGATAAAGCAGTAAGCTTTGTGTGTCATCATAGCTAAGTCTGCAGGGAAATGACATGCAAGCTTTCAACACCTTAAGAAAAATTAATTACATAAAATGAATATATTAAAAAAAATGGTCAAGCATGAGGCATAGTGCATCGGCAGTATTGAAGAACTGCTATATAGAACAATTTTCCCATTACCTCTTTGTTCAACTAACTGTACTATGCAATTATAACAAGCTGTCTTGAATGTCATCACTGCATATTAGCCGCTTAAGGTCTCTTACTAATTGTAAGTCATTCCCATGGATCTCACATGGGGACGACATTACTTCTAAGTGAAGAAGATTGGGTAAAGACATGGAGTCATGCTTTTTTTCTACATTTCTAATATTTCTGTGGATTTTAAATTACTACTTAGATCAATGGATGTTTTCATCTATTATTAAGGATTTACTGTATCCCCTTTGTTGATTACACTTGAGATAAGATGTAGGAGATTTCTCAGTAGAAAG
This sequence comes from Merops nubicus, assembly GCF_000691845.1. NCBI lineage: Eukaryota > Metazoa > Chordata > Aves > Coraciiformes > Meropidae > Merops > Merops nubicus. The sequence goes on along the minus strand of NW_008591665.1, from coordinate 68,432 downwards.
TGTGCTATTCAACAGTTCATCATTCGTGATTTGCTAGTGAAAACCTTAACAGCATAATTTTTTTGTGTGTAGTTCAGTGTTCTCTGTTCAGACTTAAAACTTAGATGTTGCTCAGTAAAAATACTCGTTCATTTTACATTTCAATTATCTTTTTAAACAGTAATTATTGTTTTTCCTACTCCTTTCTTTGGAAATGGTGCATCCGCTGAGAATATTGTATGGGTAATCATCTATATAGGCTGTCCTTTCATGGGTCAGGATCCGCAATACTTGGTTATTTAGAATGTTTTAAAACCTTTTGATCTGCATCTTTAGATAGATTTTTAGACTCCCTTTTGACTCAGTAAGAATCAGACTGCAAATAAGAATATCAAGAGAACTGGTAGTATCAACATGGGTCAGAAGCCAGAAGATTATTGAAAATAAACTAACTGCTACTGTACTTAAAAGTCAATTGCATATTTTTTGATGCTAATTCATGAGTTCTGACTGATTACTTTACCCATGACTATGGAGTAATTCGCTAACCTGACATATCCAGGAAACAGCTTTGGATCTTTTTCCCCTAGAAAATCATGCAGATAATGACACAGCTGCAGGTGATACAACTGCAGCTTCCTGCATTCACCATCCTCACTTTCTTCTGGTACCTTTTATGTTGCAAAATGTCAGTCTGGTTCTGCTCACTGGCTTTTGTCTCAGGACCATATTCTGCACAACATCCCTGGGGGTCTTTAAGGCCAGGCTGGATGAGGCTCTGGGCAGCCTGATCTAGTGGGAGGTGTCCCTGCTCATGGCAGAGGGGTTGGAACTGAGTGATCCTTGTGGTCCCTTCCAAACCTGACAGATTCTGATCTGTTTTAGCAGAGGACTTTAGAGCCCTAATGGCTCAATGGTTGGACTTGATGATCTTGAAGGTCCCTTCCAACCTTAAGGATTCTATGATTCTATGATTCTAGGAACTGCTGCCCAATTTTCAGTCCTGCACAGGACTGACTGGCAATACTGTCTTCCCTAATGACATGTATTATCAGGTATTTTCTAGGACAATAATTGAGTTGGAGGGGCTGCAGAAATACATTCAAAGCTTGATTTTAGTTCCATTTAATTCTCATCATCCTCATTTACAAAAACAGATTAAAAAAAAAAATAATCAAGGCGTTACAAACTGTTAGAAACCTGCTTGTGCCCACAACCTCTCTTGCTCAAAGGCCAGGTCCAGCAGCCAGTACACCTTAGTGTGTCACAAAACTGAAGACAGAAATATTTTTGTGGCCCTATACTTAGCCACCTCACTTAAAAGCTGACAGGTAATGAGGAAGATCACATCTTACACTGGCCGAGAAATGGAAACTGTTAGAAGCCCTGCAGATACAATTCTCCATAGCTCCTGAGAGCACATACAGCTCTACAAACTTTTGTAATCCAGGCAGAAACTCCTACAGCTTTGACTGGAATAGGGAACTTACAAACAAATGTTATAAGGAGAATAAAAGCCTCTAAAAAATATATATATATATATTTTTTAGGAGAGTATATAAATGTAGTGCCAGTGTTCCTCATATGATGTATAGATACTTTGTATCTTTAGGATAACACAAGTCCATTTTGTTTTTCTATTTGATGGCACTTTTTTTCCATGTATGGTTAAGTATAGAATAAACAGGCTCATAACTGTCAGCACATAAGTTACTGCTAATGTTGCCTTGGGGTCACATTAACTTGTATACCCAATTTTTCTTCTTTTAAAAATATATTTCTTAATTAATATGTTTTCTTACATGTATACATTTAGCATTTTCTTGTTTAGCTGACGTGCTTTTCTTTTGGGGTTTCCCCTGTGGGTGTAGGAGAAAAAGATTGATGAATCATACTTTGATGAAGGTAGTTATGGTAGCAGAAACTGAGAAATGGAATATTTGCAAAATGCCAGAGGTGAAGGAATAGGATACACATGATTAAAGTTGCTGTAAAATCAAAGCTGTCAAAGCAACAGTAGCAGTAAAAGAGAAATATTCAAGCAATGTTGGCTTCTTCAGAACATCCAGTGGTGCCATGAAGCATATTATTTAGGCAAGTCTGTTAGGAGTGCAGGAGGTTTGGATTGGTTCTTTTCCTCTCTGACTACAAAAAAACATATGTTGAATTGTTTGCTCCAGGAATTTCATCCAGGACAACTGGGGATTGCAATTTCCAAATAACATTCAGAGTGTAAACATTTACAGCAGCCTATAATGAGGACTGACTGAACGTGAGAAAGGTAAAGAACCTAGAGACCAGACCTGGAGCAATGAAGTGCAGCAGAAGAGGCAAAGAGAAACTGGCTTGTTAAAGAGCTAAAGTAAGCAGGGTATAAAGGCTGTGTTTAATATAAAGTACATTTCATTGTGGGCAAATGCGTATAGCCAGACTTTTGGAATATTGGTGGCTGAGTCACCAGCTCCTCAAGGAAGCAGGGGCAAAGGAGTGACTAGAAACCAACTTGGCTCTTAAATATGATCTGAAAATTATTTTTTTTTAAAATATAATTTTCTATTTTGTAACTTTGTTTCCTAACCTATTGAAAAGAATTTAATGATTTTCTAGAAGTCTGTTTTCACATTGAGGATTAGGAATGATAGAGGAATGTGTCCAAAACACACTATTTCTTTGGAGGCAAAAAACCCACCCCTAAATGTAGCACTGGGCATGCAGACAAAACCTTGAGAATCTAAAGAGGTAGACATATTGCTGCATATCAACTGGTGTCCCTCTGGCAGAAGGATGGTAGGCAATGGGGAGACAATTCCCATACAGAATAAACTCATGTTGTTCTTTTTTTCTGTCTGCTATGAATAGCTATTGAGAAAGAACTGAAATATATTTTATATATTCCCTTCAGAAAAGAAGTAAAGGTAATTGGAAAAGAGGATGACAACTGCAACAGGAAGTAAAGAAAAATATTAGAAATTAAATTATTAAATATGAGTAGTAGAAAGAAAAGCACAGTAAAAACTTATTTGTATTTACTTAAAGATGTCAGTATGAAGCACGGGCTACAGAAGAATAAAACAAACATGTCTTTAAAAAGAAAGCACAGAAACTGCTGAATGCTTTTTCCTTGTTTGTAGTTCAGATAGAGCGTCTTTATCTGCTAGCCCAGGGAAACAACATGTTTCTCACATGGAAACCTGAAAAGGTGCAGGATAAGGTTGTAGAGCAGTGATGATGAACAGATTTGGTGTCTAGTGTCACATTTATTGTTGAAAGATCCATCCCTTATTGCTTTTTTGTGCCAGTCCAGATCTCAGAGAGTACTCAAGTTGACAATGCTGCCAATGGTTTGCAAGAAAGTTGTGAGAAAACTGACCAAAAAAAAATCCAGCAAAACCAGATGAGATTTTATGTGATTCCAGCTTTTATCATAAACCTGGAACTCAGACCAGATTTGTCCAGAAAGGTTTTCAGTGACTCATACCAAATGCTCACTTTGCATTTTTTTCAGTGAAACAGGTAACATATGGATTTGTTTATGCACAGGCTGAGGAGTGGGTTTAGTTTGACTTAGAGATTCAAAAGCAAAAAGAAAAAATGCAAAACCAGAGCAGGTACCAAACGTACAGCTGCATTCAGAACCACTCTAACAAAGGAGTCATACCAAGGAAGACAAACCAAGTATTTCCCTCCTCTGTGTAGTTCTCTGAAAGTTGTGTACTAAGTACTGGAGAGACTTATGTTTAAACATAGGCTTTACTGTTTTACATTCCACCTTTTCTCTCCATTTGACAGTGAAATAAACAATTTCAGGTTCAGCCCTGGTATCAGCAGATATTCCAGTCACATTGCCATGTTAGTGGCTTACCTGTTTCCCTCC